>NW_010109870.1:0-3113 GCF_000699245.1 Pterocles gutturalis
TTCATCCAAAATGCCAGATTGATTTTTTTCTGATTTGATTTAGGGGTGCAGAACCCCAGTTTTCCTCTGATCCCAGGACTCCCCCCATCTCCCCTCGGCACCGGTGGCTCTGCAGCAGCCCCAGCGCAGCGCCGATCCCGGCTTCTCTAATTGATATTGCTTGGCCAAATCGGTCAACTGTCAGCCGGAGTTTCAGGGGACCACTTAGAGAGCAGGAAAGAAATCTGTTTAACAAATTCATTTAGGAATCAGAGATGCTCTCCCACCCCCCTCCAGCCATCTCTTTTTCCCCCTTTATAAATAATTGATCCAGAGGCAAAACACCGACAACTCTTCCTCCTGGGAGAGCATCCTCAGCCCGAGGGGTTGGGGACCATCATCCCCTCCCGGCGCCCTGCATCACGCCTTCATCTCTGCCAGCATTTTCAGAAAGGACGAACACAAGAGCCTCTGGAGCCATCCCCGGCTTATTTTTGGTAAGGAGGGACGTGTCCCCTCTCCTAAATGTCCCCTCCAGCCCAGCCCGCACGGTCACCTTTACCTTTGTCGCCCAGGATGCCGTCTATGCTGTGCTTGGCCTTCTTCTCCCCATCTTCCTCTTTCTTGTCGCAGTCCTCTTCTTCCTCTTTCTTCCCGAATTTGATGCGGAGCACCCGGCTAATCGAACTCACTAAACCTCAGACAGTCAAAGACAAAAAGGCAAATATAAGCTGCCGGGGAAGGCAAGGTGGGAGCCAGTCAGGAAAACCCAAATTTGGGGCTTGAACACACCTGAAGGGCACCTGCACTCCACTTTTTCCCAGGGGTACGCACCTGCCAGCCCCTCTGCACCCCCTGAAACACCCCAGGGTTCACCCCACCATCGCACCCAAAGTTGGCCATGCTTGTCACTGTCCCCCTGGGACACCCGGCACGGCAGCACCCAGTTGTGCTCAGCACCCCATGGAGCATCACAGCACCCCCAGGGCTCCCTGGGACACTGGGAAAAGGCCCCCCCAATACCTGGATTTCATCCCAGTCCCAACTGGGACCTGCAGCTGTGATTCAGCCCTGGGCCCTGTCCTGCTTTGGGGGAGATGCACCCTGCAGAGGAGGCTCAGCCCCCCCAAAACAAAGGGAAACTCTCACCCTAAAGGTCTCCCACATCCCCAAAATTGGGGTACGGGGACACTCTCCCCAGGCAAGGGGGGTCCCTGGCTGATGGAAAACAAATCCCAACGGGGCAACAGGGGTCCCCTGTCACCCTGGATTTGGGGGCTACCTCCGTGCATGCTCCCTCCACACCAGCAGCCCCCCCCCCCTTCCACAGCAGTTGGAATAAATTGGGAAAACTGGTTTATTAGTGTTTGTTTTTCCAACAGACCGCAGCACGACCAGGGCACAAACTCCCCTCTCTTGTTATCTATTTGCTGCTGTGGGTTTGCTCGGGGTGTTTTATTTTTTTTTTTCCCCCCTCCCCTATCAAAGCAAAGGCCAAGAGGATGTTTATAGCCCCTGGAATTTTTTTTTTTTTTTTAAGGTGGTGATAATTATTTCCCTCCATCTTCCTGCAGGTGTTGGGGTGTCTTTCTTGCCAAGCTGCCTTCTCACCTGAGGGCACGGTGCTCCGGTCGCAGTGCCCATCCTTCAGGAGCCTGTCTCGGATCTCCCAACTAAACATCCCGGGATTTTCCCGTTTGTATTCCTCGATTTTCTTTTCCACGTCGGGAGTCGCAACCTGCTTTTGTGATCAAGGGATACCGGTGCGTGCCCGCGTGCGCAGAAAGAGGGAAAGGGAGAGAAAAAAAAAAAGCGCTTTTAATTGAAAAGAAAATGTGTTTGGTTCAGTTCAATCCTCCTGGCTGGTAGTTTTGGGGGTGAGAGTAGAGATTTGAAGGGGGAAAAGGAAGAAAATAAAACTGGGGAATGGTCATCCTCTCCCAAACGTTGGCCACCCCAAAACCAGAGTCTTCGGGGGACACAGAAATCAACCAGATCGATTTATCCTGAGCCCCAGAGGGGAAGGAGATAGGGAAGGGGTGCAGGGGATTATTTTTTGGGGGATTGTGTACACCCAGCAATTTATTCTCCCCCAAAACATCCCATCTCGCCTCCACCCCACACACCGGGACCGAAGTGAATGCTTGAACTCACACCACTTGTTGCATATAGAAAAAAAAATCAAATCACTGATTTATTCACATCCTTCAACTCAGCACCGATTTCCACCCATCTGAGCCTGCCAACTGCAGCTTTATTCAAGCCCCTTCCACTTCTCCCCCCTTTTTCTGCATATCCACCTGGAAATTTATACCCCCTGAAAAAAGACCTGATTTTTTTTTAACATCAGGAGGGTGGTTGAGCTCGGCCCCAGCATTACACTCACCCTGGGCTTGCTGCCTCCGATGGCTCCTGGCCGGATGGAGCCCGTCTCCTGGTACCTACAGAGGATTTTGGAGACGCAACCGTGGGAGACCCGCAGCTGGCGGGAGATCACGCAGGGCCGGATCCCGTGGTGAGCCATCTCCACGATTTTATGTCGGATGTGGTTGGGTAGTGGGCGACCATTGATGAAAACCCCTCCGAGCTGGTTCACCCTGCCCTGGCCCAGCGGGGTGGAAACTGGAGAGCAAAAGGGGAAAGAAGAAAAAAAAAAATAAATACAGCAACTAAACCAACAATGGGTGGGAAAAAAGTTAAAAGAGGGGAAAACGCAGCAAAACGGGGCGCATCCCTCCCACGCTTTCAGCTTCTCTCTTAGTATTTTTTTTTTTTTAATGGAGAAACCTCTCACCCATCCCCTGAATTCCGTATTTATCCCGTTCTCTGCATCCTGGGGAAGATTTTCCCATCGATAGAGGGAAAAATAAAACCAGCTCAGGACCCGCACGCCCATCGCCCCACTCTCCCCCGTATGTTTATGTCTCTCTATATATATTTGGCATCTCGCACCTATGTTTTAAATCACAGCCGACATTTTTACAGGGAAAAACTTAAAACCGCATCACAAAGACCCCCCCAAAAGTTCCCATTCCCCCCTCAAAAAAGCGCACTCTACTTCTCGCTTCAAATCACGGGGCTCTCTGCTTTCAAACAAACTTTTAGAAATAACCACTTCAAACACCCTCCAGGCC
>NW_010109870.1:3188-3391 GCF_000699245.1 Pterocles gutturalis
CCCAGCGCGGACCCCCCCCAGCCGTGCCGCTTCCCCGACACCTGGCGCGGCGCATCCCTGCGCGGATATACGGGGTGGGGGGGACACACCAGCAGCTCGTTAATCCCCCTCCCCAATTTGTTTAATATCTCGCAATGTAGATCTTGCGAGATTAATTCGATTTCACAGGCTGGAAACTAAAAAAAAAAAAAAAAGAAAAAAGG
>NW_010109871.1:0-27666 GCF_000699245.1 Pterocles gutturalis
TATAAAAAATTAAAATGATTTATAAATTTATTATTGCAGTTGTCTTATTTTTGAACAATTGTGAATGTCAATCCACTGTTATGCTGTCCTTCAAAAATAAAAATGGCAAAAAAAAAATTTAAAAATATTCATGTGCAAATACACAACCAGCTGAATGGTGCAGGTGTACTTGATTCTTCCCACTCTCTGGAGCTCTGGGTGTTGCACTCTGAGCCAGCCTGCAGCCTGTTTGTGGGAACTGTGCTGCCGACTGCAGTGGGAATAATATTGGTGTTTGTTGCCCTGCGTGGCAAAGCTTTTTATTTTAGAGCAGTTAAAGTCTCTATGAGCTTCTAACATTCCTGATTCTCAGCAGAGTTAGACCAAAAGGTTGATTAGTGCTGCCATAAAGCACTCAATGTATCTACTCTTTTTTTTTTTTTTTTAATTTGAGGTCTCTCCATCCCCTTTCAGAGGAAACAAATGGAATGTAACCCATTACCCCCTGTAATTTTTTTTGCTAGTTTTCTGTTTAATTTAGTTCTTCTGTTAAATTTTCACATTAGCTGTCTCTTTGATGTAATAATTGAGTCTGCTTCAGAGTGAAAGGAACAAAAAATAGAGGAATGCATTTTGGAGATTTAAAAATAGTGGATTTGTAAAATTGCATTAATAAAACTCTGGATGATTTCTGGTACTGGTTTTGTCTCTTTTACATACTATTATACATAAAGATAGATTCTTAAAAGGTGACAATATGTAGAAGACTTTATAGTGTAAAGGGATGAAACTGTGTTTGTCCTTATAGAATTTCACCTCACCTATGGCAGCTGTAATGCTGGTCTTACTGGAGTTCAGTGACTTATCTCCTGTTAGCCTGAATGCAATTCATGTTAGTCAGTCACCTACAATCAAGTCGTGGATAGTTCTAAGTGCCTGATTAGTAGAACATTTAAACATCTGCAATGGGGCACAAGTGGTCCATAGATTTTTGGATGAGGCTGACCGTGAAGACCTCAGAGCACATAAGAAGTGTCCTTGGTGAGCATTGTCATCTGTGCTTGTGCAAAATGTTATCAATCTGGGAGGCATGTGGGGAGCAATGGATCAAAACAGATCATACCTCAGGTAATTATGAAATAATTTGTTTAACTGAGATATTATGAGCCTTCAGCTGGTGACATCAGAGTGCCAAAAGCCACCAGTGACCTGTCATGTTATTTTCTAATTCTAATTTTCTATTATAAAGTAACTCTGAAATTCAGACTTTCTTATGTCAATGTGCTTATCCACCTTGCTTTGTATGTGTGTAAGCACAAATATATATAAAACAAAAACTACATACAAGAAGGCAGAAGGTGTGTTTTTTTTTTTTTTACTAATTAGGTAGAGTAATCTTTTTTTTTCTCTAGACACAGCTGTTTATATAATAACCTGTTGGGATAAATAAGGTGTCATTGGGCTGCAGATCCATAGATAGTAGTAATCATTGTAACTGTTAGCCTAAAGAAGATGCGCTTAGCCCTATCTCGTAAGTGTTATTATTAGGACAACATTATTTAGGGTTGTCAGGAAAATCACTATTGAAATACAGTTGCCCCAGTCATTGACAACATGATTTTCCTGACAACCCTAAATAACTATTGAAATACAGTTGCCCCAGTCATTAATATCATCAGAAGAAGTAGAGCTTTCTGGTTGGTAGTGTGTGGAGATCCATGACAAAGGAAAGCTCCTGACTTTCAGAGAAGAGGGTGCTGCAGAGTACAGTGTGCCTCTCCTGAAAGGCTGGGCAACAGGGAAGGGGAAAAAAAACCCCTGTGAATAATTGAATGTGGTGTCTGAGGATACAGGAATCAGGAAAAGAGTGATGAAGATGACATTTTTCAGTGATACTATGACATTGATTTTCATAAACCTCCAGTTGCAGATTAATGAAATGTTTTATTTTGTGCGCTGGGAGTGCTGTGCTGTGCGCTCTGACAGCTCATTAGATGCTTATTGTGGTAGGTGGTAGGAGGAGTGCTGAAAGCTCTGGGTTTAGTGAGGAGAGTGTTTGGTACTGTGCAGGATACAGTGTTGATTCTGGTGCTTGCTTCAAAGTTTTAGAGTAACGTCAATTTACTGTCTCACTGGACTGAACCTTGTCTGGCGTTAGACATGCTAACTAATGCAAATTTTAACTCTGTGATAGGTAGCTGGAACCAGAAATATCTCCCAAGTCTCCATTCTGCTACTTGAAAGCTTAAGGTGTAAAAATTTATGGGTGACTTGCCCGACTTGTGCCATCGTGGGGCATTCAATTACGGATCTATGAGGCTAGCTTGATATTTTTCATTTTCTAAACTTCCATGCAGTTATTCATTTCAGGACAGCTTCAGAGTGTAGTGTTCTGGAAATTGTGTGTCCCCTCTCTCTTATACACTGTTGAACTGCTGCTGAGAAGCCTCAAGGGGAATAAAAAAATAGCCGAGCTGAATCAGATCACCGAGACTGTTATGTGCTGCCACCTGTGCACAGGGATGATGAGGGCTTTGGGTAAAGCCTGCTTATTTAATGACTATTATTTTCTGTGTGGTCATAGAAACAGCTGTTAATTTTTGCATTGCAGTAGTTCTGTGGTTTTTTCATATTTTGAAGTTACTTGAATTTGTAATAATTTGTTGGAAACTTCATCACCGTATTGGTGGGCATCTAGGCTATAAGCCATTCAATGGCTGCTTGACTTGACTCTGCTTCTTACCCAGGGTTGTAAAATTGGTTGGGCAATAAGGGACAGGACTAGCATTGAACGGAAATACAGCGCAGGGGACAGTCAGAGTATAGCCTTTGAGGTCAGCAGAACCGCAAGCCAATATATGCGGATTTTCATTTTCAAGTTTAAATAATTAAAAAATGTTGTTAAGTTGAACATCATGGCCTGCTTGAACCATGCATGTTGTTATTTGTAAACATCTTTCTTAGGAACTTGTCTTTACCTGGTATGTAATGCATGGTATAAACCCCCTCCTTTTTTTCCTTCTTGTGCTGCTGAAGCTGTAACTGGTTTTGCTGCTGTAATCATTAACTTGGAGCATTTTTGTTGCAATTGGTACACAGGGAAAGAAACAGCTGAAATACTGCCAGGTTTGCTTGGCTCCCCAGGAAAACCAAGCAAAATCTGTCACTGTTTTTGAGACAGCTTTGCAGTGTGTGGGGGGTGATTGGTCACCAAAAGCTCTCTGAGTTAAAACAAAGCCGGTGCTGCCGTGTTCGGGACACCTGCTCCAGGCAGAGGGTGAGGAGATTTGGTGTCGGACTGCTGGCTCAGCATCTGGCAGGCAGATGTGTGACCCGAGTGGGAGAAGCTGTCACTGCTCTTTGTTGTGGCTGGAGGAGAGCCTTTCCCTGCTTTCTACGTGAAAGCCTTCTCAGTGGGTTTGTATTTCATAGAAGCAGTCAGTATCCTTTCAAATATTTAGGAAGGGCATTGAATGGAGATGCCAGCCAGTCTGCAGATCTGTGCTTTTTACAAAGGTTTGCCTGAAGTCTCATTTATTCCGTGTCCCATCTGTGTATGTTTCTCGGTATTTTCCAGCCAGGGCGTGCAGTTAGAAAGCCTGCTCTAGGTTGGGAATTCCCAAACATCGTTGGCCTAGTTGCTGGTCTTGAGGATAAGAGCAGCAGTGGTAGGGACAGCAGCTCGTGGCTCTGTGCTACGTCTGGCAGGTTTTTAGGAGGAAGCATCAGTCCCCAGCACAGCTTCCTCCCCGTACGTGGGGTGATGCAGGGGGCTGCGGTGCCATGCTCGGCCACGTACGGGTGCTGGAGAGGCTGTTCCAGGCTCACATTTTTCTCACATATTATTTAATAGTAGTTTGTGGGTTGCTAGTTGTAGATACATGAACATCCTTGGGGGGTTGGTGATGAAGGTTTACCTCCTCTCTAGGTACTCTAATAGAGGCATATTCCTTTCTAGCTAACACCTGATGTTTATATTTTCTTAAATAGTTATGGTCTTAACTAATACTGGTGTAAGGTAGTGTAGATAGATGCAGCCCATATCTCTAAATCTGTCTCTAATCCTGTCTAAAACCATAGCTTGGCAGTTTAAGAGTCCTAAATACAGGATGCAAATGTGAACCATCAGAGATGTTTACACAGAGTGCTAAGGTATGATTCATACTGAAATAATTTCATGTTCTGCATTCATAGCTAAGTATTAGCAGAATTCATATGACTACCAGAACTTGATAATGTGCAAAAGCTGTGACAAAAACACTTGTGATGCGCTTTTGTTATATCTCATGAAAAAAACTTGAGAAGACTCATGTATAACTGTAAGAAATTAAATACATAAACATTTCAGGAAACGTGTTTTAAAAGTTTTACCATCAAAGTAAATTGACGGAAACTCTGTGGTCTTGTTTGGGGAAGCACATACACACATGATGAATTTTAGGAGTTTGATTAAGCCCTGTTGACTCTGATAGCAGTAAAGTTTTCCTCTAGCAGAGCTTGTTCTGTTTAGAAAGTTTGGTGCTTCTCTGCTGTGATGTGGCTGCTCAGACATCCCCCGAGATCATAGCGCCCAGCTGAATTGTAGTGGCTCTTTGTTTCATACTGCGTGCATTCCTTAAGGTAGGATTTTTGGTTGTGTTGTAGTTTAAGAAATGGCTTTCTGGTGCACGTCTGCTTGATTTAATGCATTTGAGAGAATCATGCATTAGAAAATACTGATTTCCTGATTTTTTAATGGAGGCATGTCCTTCCTAGAGAAAAGGAGACCTTGCAAACAACAGAAAGTCAGGGCTAGACAGAATCTGCAAAACCAAATAAATAAAACCCATTGGAAATAGTAGAAAAAAAAATCTTGCAGATGATTGTTGCATGAATGTTCTTTGTTTAAAAGTATAACTTGCATCTACATTTATAACTTCCGTCCAGAAGAGAGCTGAGGGGCAAAACGAAGTACAGAGAGATTTTTTTCTGAGGCTTTTCTTTTTCCTTGAAAGCAAAGCACTTGCCGTTCTTCCCTGTAAGTAGGTTTTTGTTCAGTCATAATGTAACTTACAGCAGCGTAGGTAAATAGTGACTGTCAGGGAAACAAAGTGAAAAACAGCTACTAGGGAAGCCACTTATGGCAACCTGTTCCTATTCCTATGAAATTAAGAGGCTTAACTTCAGCTGTGGCTTAATTAATATGCAGATTATTTCCACTGCTGCTAAAGGTGATGGGCATCCTGGAGACAGTCATCTGTTATTTAATATTTCTCTTCTAATTGTATCTTATGCTCCTACATAATCCTTGCTGCCTTGCATTCTTTACAAAACACAGTTCATATATAATACAATTATGTATAAATAAACATGAATACATATCAGTTAGCAGTAGTCAAATTTGTCACCTTGCTTGGTGTGGCACTTTGGGATGTTCTATAGTGGATGTACAAAGCAAGCATGGTGCTGCTTCATTTGGCTTGAGAATTTAGCTACAGTGGAGCTGTGTTTTATATCACTTGAAAGTGATGGGGGCTGATTGATTATATCAATGGGCTATTTCCCAAATGGTAAAATAATGTTAGTACTGTTCCCAAACGGCATCATATTGGGGTTCCCCCCCCCAAAAAAAAAAAAAAAAGGGACAAATCTATTTGTGCGAGAGGAAAAGCCAAGTAGGACAATACATAATGTGTTAAACAGCTAGGTAATTATAGGAATGGAAAGACAAAAATAAAGCTAAGAAATAAAAATATTTGTTATTTATCCCAAATCCTCAAATTGGAAACTGATGAGAAACTTCTACTTTGTAAAAGAAAGACTGACTTGCATCAGTTGTCTCTGTCTCCTGTGTTGTTTTTCCCACTGTGGCCATTGCTGCTAATCGCTCCTGTCACTGCTTTCCCAGCTCTCTTAAATCTCACGGTTTTTTTCAGGCTTGCTTGAAACAGAGAGGTAGACTAATATCCTTCTCCCTGAGGTATACCTCTGACTGTTTGCTTCTGCTGGAGGGAGGAGGTTAGAGATGGAGCCTGGTTAATGTATGTACTTGAAGTTTTTCTGCGAGATGGTTAGTGCTTGAGCTTACTAGAAGTATGAAACCCAGACTTCCTTTAAAATAGAAACCAGCAGCAGGGAATAAGTAATGGTTAACTACTTAAGATTATTTTTGTTCTGTAGTTAGTGGGAAGCTGAAAGACTTAGTGTTTATGACATGAATTTCCACTTTCTTTTATGGGTGGGCTTTCTATACAAGTAGCAGATTATGAAAACATAGATGTTTAAGAAGTGATGAAATGGTTTTAAATGACTCTGAAAGTGTTTCTTTTTCAGAGGTGGACTATCCTTATGTGTTTATCAAGTCTTTTCCAAGTTGAGAGGGAGGCTTGATTCTTTGGACTTTCTCTGTGCAAAATAGCTAAGCAAGCTTTTATTCAAACGAAAAGATTGCTACTGAAATCTATTTAAAGATAAATTGCCGAAGTTACTCTGACGTGCTAGATAAATTTTCTAGGAGTGTTTGCTGCTCTTAAGAGCATGCTACAGACACACACACACAGGAGAAGAGACTGGTAAAAGAAATAGGAATGTAAGCCTTGATGTCTTGTTAGCTAAAATGGAAAAATGAAAGTCCCAATTTTCATCATTTTCTTCAGACTTTTTCCCCTAAAACCAGAATTTCAACACCAGAACCCAAGCTGAGCAATGTAGGTGATGGAGGCAGCACATGGGGAAGTTAGCAATAAAGCAAACAAACCCTTTGCCATATCATGCTCTTCTGTGCTTGCTACCCTTTACAAAATTAATTAAAAAATTCTCATTCTCTGAACATCCGTGTGATGATCTGTAGTGTCATAAATGGACAGGTCCAGCTGGTTTGGCTTGTTTATGAGAGTGTCCAATCCTTACCAGTTTATGTATTCGGCACAAGTTTTTGAAAGCAGTACAGGTAAAACAGAATTTAAAGGGGATTTACAAGGATGTGCACTGTTTGCTTTACAGATGGACAAAGAATTTCATACATTGGTGAATGGATCTTGAATTCCTGAGTTAGTTGTAAGGAAGTATATGGCATGACTTGGCTTAAAGATGTTCTAACAAGTCGGACTTGCTGGTATGAATGTTTTTTGTGATAGCTCCATGGAGTTCAGCATTTTGCATTATTTATAGCCATCTGCTTGATGTGTTGAAGGCTCTGTCTCAATTAGATTACCTTTTAGCAGTAACAGCTCTCAGGAACAGTACAAACAGACGTGTGTCTGGCTGCTGCAGAATGAATAAGAAAGTAAATAAAGTCAGTAGTGTCTTCCTGCAAATTTCTTGAACTGCTTTACTTATGGAATAAAATGGACATGTAATTAAAATATTCCTAAGCCAAAATCTGCGATGACCTTTGCTTTACATTGTGTAAGAGAGTATTAAGGTATGGAAGGACCTGTGTATTTACAAAGGATTAAAGACCCCCTTCTACCCCCTGCCTAACTCAGTGAGTTACAAATGCCTCTAAGGAGCTTCTGAATTTTCAAAAATCTACATTTCAGTTTCGTAGGGTGGACTTATTTCTGAACTTAGTTTGGGGGGGTAACATTTTAAAGAAGTTTGGAAAGACTAGCCAAGAATGATGGCAACCACAGCATACTGTAATCCTGTAGCCACAGGCAAGTCCTTCAGTCCTTTTCCAATCTCTGTCTAATAGCTGCATTGGGAGAACAGCATTCCTCTTCTGTGTGATCTGGTTTGGAGAAAAATTATGTTCACAAATGAGTCATTTCACTGTGGAAATATGGAACAAATGAGGTAAATTGCAGTGACTCCCTCTTTATTGTGGGTGGAGAAAGGAAAAGAACATCTCTAATATTTCTAGCGAACTAGAAGTTGTAAACAATATTGAGTGGCTCCAGAATTTTTCTGTGTGCTGAATAACCAGGGTGAGATTTAGAGGGAAAACAATCTTGGACCTTTGCTGCTTTTCATAGCAAGGGTTGGTTGGAAACTGAAAGAGTGGTCAGACACTGGAACAGGCTACCCAGGGAGGCGGTTGAGTCACCATCCCTGGAGTTGTTCAAGAAACGTGTAGATGTGGTGCTTAGGGACATGGTTTAGTGAGTTAGGTGGTGTTGGGTTGGACTTGATGATCCTTGAGGTCTTTTCCAACCTTTATGATTCTATGAAAGTGAAAAGATGACCAAGATTTTGTACTCTTGAAGTCGGCAATGGTATAATATCAAGGAGAGCCCAAGTATGTATTAATTTATTGGTGTTAAATAAAGCCATATGAGTAGTTGCAAAATGGAGGATGTTAATCAACTAAGAGATGTGAGTTCTTAGGTAAGAGGAAGGTGGCAGTGTTCATTTGGAAGAAAAACGTTGAAGGGTAGACTTTAAGCTTCTTATTGTGTTCCCACCAAAAAACCTGCGTGTGAGTGTGACACAGGGGTGCCCTGTGTCAGCGGCTGTTCCCTAGAGCCAGCAGCTCAAAGGGGATGCAAAAACTCTAAGTTCCACATTCAGTCAGGAAAATTGCTCTGGGAAACCTGTATTCTTAGTGGAAACGCACGGGTCAGTATAGTTCTAATTTTTTTTATTTTATTTTATCCTGTTGAGTTTGATTTTTTTAACTGCTCGAGAGAATCAATTGTATACTAAAACTCAGCATTGTTAACATTGACACAGTGGAGCAGTTTCTGTAGTTGGGAGCCTTTTTGCATGTTGATTATTGTATGTTTACAGGGGAAAAAAATGAGAAGGTTGTAGAATTCTGCCTCCGCAGAGATGAACAGAAGCTGTCCACTCTATAGGCCATGGATAAATGGAGCACACACAATATCAATAATGTTCTTACTTGTAATTATGTAATTTGGGTTTTAGCATCTGCCTCTTTCTTAATTGGGTAAATTACAACTGATACAAATGATATGAAAATGACAGTAATTGCAGATTGATAAATTAGAGGAACAAAGATGCTGAAACTAATTTGGTCACTCCCCTAAATCATCTTGGGCTGCAGTTGTATGGAAACGCTGCCATTTCTTCATTTTGTGGAAGTTGTTTTTCACTTTCAAACTGCTTCTCAATATTCTGAAATCAGCTCGTTATTATCTTAGCATGACATGTGGGCTACGGTTCCCAGATAGGAATGAAAAAGGCTATCATTGGCCCTCTGCACTAAATAGCTGGGCAGAACGTTTCTTTATACAGGAACTGTTATTCTCACCTTTCGAAGAGCAATTTCTTTGATGACTTGGAGAATATTTGACCTTCAAAGTGAAAGCTGCAGGCAGTACAATTTGCCTTTATAGCCGTTGTGTAGAGGGTTTTTGTGTGTGTGCGTCTTCCTTGTTAGTTCTGAGAATGTCTTTCACTTTCTGTAAATTGTAGTGATCCTTGTTGAACTGGTTACTCCTGTTCAGAGTTTGAACCAAGTTACCAATAGGGGAGAACAGGTAATATTCAAGAAAACAGCCTTCTTGGAAAAGCTCATATAATTCTTAAAAGCCTCTTCAGAGCTGGATAGGGGAGAATCAATTTTATTTGCTTTCCTATGTAAGATATACAGTGTGGTTTTTTTTTCTTATTTTTTCCTGCTAAAAATTCTCTGTTTTTGCCTCTCAACTCAAAGCTGAAGGAAAAACAGGTATGATGTGTGGGTACAACAAGGTGAATGTACCCCAAACAATTGCAGGCCTTGCTTTTACTTGTGTTTAAGCACACTTACCAACTAGCAAAAATATGTATCCTTTCTTTCATTTGAGGATGACTTGTGAGGCTGCTCAGTAGAGAGGTCCGTGCACCTAATGGAGAGGTCAAAGCAAATCCTGAGCTCTTACAGAACTGTTAGGATGTTTATTTTATCTACTATTGGGGGAGTTGCAAGAAGGACTTCAGGGGAATTTGTATTTATGGTCCTTGGCAAATATAATATGGAACTTGTGCTTTTAAATTCTTGGGCATATTTTTTTCACTAATTTTTAAAAACTCAGATATACTCTGGAATACTGTAGCACAAATAAACATTGTTAGCCATTAAAGATACTACAGTTAGCAAGGAAAGGGTTGCTTTTCTACTGGTAAGATTTTTACACTAACATTCAAAGATTTCAGTGAAAGAATAAATAGTTGAACTTTGCTCTGTCCACTGTTCTGTCAACTGTTGAGATTAGTGATGTGTTCTCCAATTTTGACCCAGAAAATTCAATACACTGGGCTGACAGAATTAAAGGTTCACAAGTGCACACCAAAGCTGGGGGGATCCAATTACTGTATCAAGGTAATAACTGTGTTCTTACTTGGGACTGTAGTATTTTGTAAAAAAGAGCTATTTCTATTGAGGGATAAGATTATTGATTAAAAAAACTAGGGGAAAAAGTCCATATTAAATAGTGGTTGGTTATTGTACAACACTTGTCTGTATTAATAACTACTGTATTGCAATTAGTATTAATATATTCCATTTGCTACTAAGGTTTCAATTTCAAATTTAAACAAAGTAATGAAATTCAGTTTAGGATTGTCTTTTCTGTCTGAATACTTTGTGTTAAGAAAGAGTAAGCTTGTGGTTAGTAACTTTGCCAAAATCAGTGGAGTTTTGCTAGATTAGATCAGAATAATGAAACAGGATTTTGCCCTCTATTCAATTAGATTGGCCTGTTTCATTCATTGTAACATCTAGGGTTTCTTTACCTCTCCCTGGATAGGTTGACAAGGTCTCTTCTGCTGTACAGGACTGGGTTTGGGCTGTGAAACACTGAGCAGCTCTTTGAGTATTTAAGAAGTTAGTTCTTTGCTACAGTTTTGTGCTGCTTTTAGAATCCAGTCCTGTGTGTGGTATATATTGTAGTAACTTTCATTCATTAATGGAAATTCAGACCCCATCAGGGATCTGCAGTTTCTGGTTGTTGCCCTTTTGAAGGAAAGTGTTGCTGGTGCAGATGGAGTTTTTCAGAGTGAGGTCTGGTTGCTTTGCTATGAGGACATCTGTTCAGAAGAAAAAGGCTATTACGGTATGTTTGTCTAAAGATGTTTTTGCTACTGCTTTTCCCGACTTGATGTGTCTGTAGGAGGCTTGGCCAAGAGGCTAAAAGCTGCATTTTATGGAGTGTGTGTTCAACTTCATCTGATGATTGGCTACGTCTTTGGACAAGGAGCTGAACTGGTTCTGTGTTCTGGTTTCTGGTACTCTACTCTGTAGAAACTAAGTAGATAATCTGTCCTCTGTTAATGCAGTGTGCTTTTTGGTACACTGTTCTTAATACCAGAAAACCTTAAACTCTGCTTTTCATTATGGGAATAAATGTATCAAACTAATCAACAGGCTAGAAGAGCTGACCTTTGCAGCAGCTGGCCAACAAATTTGTGAAAAGCATTCCTGGTTTTACTCAGTCCCTCCTGAATCATTTTCATGAATTATTTTTATTCCCAGTAAATTATATATAACTGGAGGACAACAAGCCCTTGTTAAGAGTGCTAGAATCATTCCCCTTTGCTCACAGATAGTCTTGATGAGAGCCTGATTCTCCAAAGTACTGTATGCGCTTCTTTCCTGGAGGGGGGGGAGGATGCTTGTTAGCCTTCGACAAGATAAGGGACTGTAAGAGCAAGTAACCATGCACAGTTGTTTACTGCTAAATAAAAACACATGTAAGTTCTTCCCTAGTACAGACAAATCCATTTTCATATAGCCTCATCTTTGCAAAGAGCACTTTACAGAAGATTAGGAAGGGACTGTGTGGGGGGGAGACACTCCATACAGTAAACTCAGATTAAAATGATGAGAAATAGCAAGTGTCTTCCACAGGCACTAAGTTAGCAGGTGAATTTATGACTGCCAATGTAAATGAGAAAGAAGGTGTGTTTCTGAGAAAAGAGAACTATTTATTTAGGACTATTCGAGTAGTTTAGAGATGAGACAATTTATAAATAAGAGGATAGTGAAATTTATTGGAGATTAGTTGCCTAGAATAATTTTCAAGACTTTTGTTCTGCCTTGTCTTTTTCTGCCAAGACCTGATTTTATTTGTTAGACACTAGGAGGGTATTTATAGAACAAAAGTCTCTTAACCTGAAGTCTGGTGGTATATGGGTATTTAAAGCAATGATAATGCTGTTACCAAGAAGCTTTAATTGCATAATTATAGACCAACAAAATCAG
Source organism: Pterocles gutturalis (assembly GCF_000699245.1). Lineage (NCBI taxonomy): Eukaryota > Metazoa > Chordata > Aves > Pterocliformes > Pteroclidae > Pterocles > Pterocles gutturalis. The sequence continues at coordinate 12,107 of NW_010109871.1, forward strand.
GCTTACTGACGTGCAGTCATGATAACCTGGAGATATGCTAAACTCTGAATTTAAATATAAGACTCCCCCTTCTCTACATCCACATATTGTCAATATAATGAAAATGCTCCTAAAAGCACGTACTTGAGGGGATTTGGTGCTTGCCCCTGCATACTCCTTCGCCAGCCAGTTTTGTGATATTTTCAGCATGCTGATAAGGTTCAACATCTCAAAGGTAGTTAATCACCTGATGCCCTTTGAAAAATGCCTCTCTTTGTGCAAGTTTCCTACTTTCAAAATGGTTATCTTTAAGGATACTGTGTGAATAAGTCCTCAGGAGTCCCAGGTACACAAGGGTTATTGTAGGAAATCTCAGGAGTCTGGAAGTTGGCTTCACTCATGAGCTGCAGTGGGAACAGCCCAGCCCTGTGTTTTGTTACCTGTGCTGAATAAACACTGGAGTGAAGCACTCAGATTGCCTGGTAACAGAAGACTGAAGTTTATGGTGACAGGTCAGCTTGTAAATGTGGGTTTACTGTTCTGTCTTGTTTTGCGTCTATGCTTATCCATACTTACTTGCTATAAATTGAGTTTTCATGAAGTTGTCCACACAAATCAGTTATTGTTCTAGATTATTTTGGTAGGGCTTTTTGGGAAGCAGGAATTACCAACAGGTGTAAGTGACAGGAATGGTAATGAACGTAACTGTCCTTTTTCGTCCATAAAGGATTACATAAACTCTGTGGCACTGTTGGCTCTGGAGCAACGTACTAGTTTTTTGCGTGGAAGAGGCAGATGGGTGCATCTTGTTACTGAGAGTGTGCTCAGCAGTGCAGTTGGGAATGACTGAATGCAGCTCACAGCAACATCTTTGCTCATGATACAGTGATTCAGCACTTCTTCATGTTTCTGATCAAGGAATGGGGCTGCAGCTGTGCCCTAATTGTTGTCAGCCTTGTGTACAATGAGAGTTTTCTGCTTGGGTCGTGTACTTTGGCCATCTTCTGCACTTGCACTCTCTTAGTTAAACTATAACAAGTTAACTCACATAGGTGTTATACCCTGGAGATAGCAGTTAATAGCATCATTCATTAAAACAAAACAAAAAAACCTATGGCAGTCTCTGCTGCTTTTCCTTTTGAAATAAGAAAATAGTCTTGGCACAGGGCATTTCCTGGGGATTAATGACTGGCTGGGGTTAATGGCCCTTGGCTGTGCTCTGGGCCATCAGCTCCTCCCTGCTGGTCATTAATCTGCAGGAAATACCCTGTGCCAAATCATTATTGTTGTATTTGGGTTCTTTGAGAGCTGAATTCAGGAACCCACACTGCTCTAATGTGTGAGAGCCTGCTGCGTTTTCTTATATTTAGGCCCTACAAAATATTTTTTTCCCTGAGCTTATCTGAAATTTCCAAATGTTTCGCTTAATGGAAAGTGACTGTAACGCTTCAGGTCATTTAAAAATATTTCACCGAGCAGCAGCTAAGTAATGCTAAACTTTATGTGGTGAAAAGAAAACTTCTGTGTAGCAAACAGTTTGGGAAAGAGAATATACTTGAGGGTAGTCTGTGCCTTTTAGTGCAGCCTAGAGCAACAAGCCGTGTGTTGTACTTGGCATGGGAACGTGAACGCAGTCCTGACAGGCAATCCGTCTCTGCTGTGAGGTAGGATTGCAGGACTCGCGGTCTGCATAAGCTGTAAACCACTTCTTCAATGGTTCCTATTTTAAAGAGATTTTTGCTTTCTTGGAAATTAAAAGTGAGAAGAGATGCATTAATTTTCCCCCTTACTACCTGCCAACAGTGTGTAAGAGTTAGGGCTCCAAGTTCAGAATGCACAATTTTTTTTTAATAGATTCTGTGTAGTAAGTTTATGCAGCTTTGTAGTGTGTGCTGAAATCGGTTTAGGATTGAATACAAAATTCCAGGAAAAAATTAAATCCTTGAAGTAGGTCAGTTTGGTATTGTGGCCTGGAAGTGGCAATTCATGACTACTGTCATATTTCTTTAATAGAAAAAAAAGACGACAAAACACAAAATCAGATACTGTCCCTGAACCCCTTAGTCTTCTACTTATTAAAAAAACTATTTAATCATACTGTGTCGTATTAGAAGTAAGGTTATAAGGAAGTGGAGCTTATATGGCAAGTAATAAATGCAATATTGAGAAACTCAAACGATGATAAAATTGGTACTGTGCATGCAGCTAATGTTCCTGGATGACCATTTGTGTTTCAGTGAAGCAATGAATTAACTGAAAGGAATAAAAATCTATGTTGTGCCCTTATTATTTTTTTCTTAAGTGCTTTTTCCTTCCTCCTTTCTTTCTTTTTCTGATTCAGACTTTACAGACCTGCTCTTTCCTTCAGAAGCTTTGCAAAGAGGCAGCCTGTGCTGTCCCCTTCCAGTGCTCAGCTGTACCATGCTGTGAAGGTGCTTTGGGTCAAGAGGAAACCTTCGTAATGTGCATTTCAGATCTTGAAAATGCCACAGTGTGCATGAGATTTGAAGACAGCAGCAAGTTTAGTAGAGACTGTCACATCTGTATAGACCTTTTGATGGATTTAGCAGGATTTCAGCAAAGAGAAGGAGAGATGTTTCATGAGCAGAAGAGGTCCTCGATTGGGTCTACACACAAATTTTTACAGATCTTCAGATTCAGTGCAGGGTTTGGATTTTTTGAGATGAGAGTATATTCACAATGCTCCTTGTGCCTACAAGTCAAGGCTTATTCCTTCAGAGGAATCTCGCTGAAGTCGTTTGCTGTAGTAGTGTTTATGAAGCGTCAGTCTGAAATTTTCACCTAGAAAATGTGATATGACGATAAATAAGGCTTACTAGTACTTTATAAGTAAACAATACTATTATAGCTACCTAGGTTGCATTTTTATTCTAGAAGCAATGATAACTCCTACTCCATCAGTAAGCCAGTAACAAGGAGAAGACAGCCTGCCATGTCACTAGCTTGACGTGTGCTTCTTAAAAATACATGTTTATGTTCTGCCACTTACCAGGGAACATCATTGAGTATCTGAGATGATGTAGGTAAGTCAGAAAGTTGATAATGTTGTCGATGCACTTGAGAGACTCCATTTGTGAAAGCAAAGAAAAATGCAGTGAATAGCAGGAGAGAAATGACAGCGCTGCCTTTTGTTTGCCTCATCTAGTAAGATGTAAAGGAAGGGGGAAAATTTTTGCTTGTAAGGAAACCATGCCCAAATTCCACAATATCTTTAGTTTGCTGCTAATCTGGTAAAGTGATCGTGATCTTTTATTGCTCTCAGTCTATGAACTTTATGCAGAAGATACCTAGTCTATACTGCATCCTTTGTGTTGGTAGTCATCAGTTTTCCTTGCAAACCTTTGCTTACTTTCTCACAAAGATGGTTTTATTTTGTGGTGGTGTGGTGTGTTGTAAGATGTAAAGGAAGGGGGAAAATTTTTGCTTGTAAGGAAACCATGCCCAAATTCCACAATATCTTTAGTTTGCTGCTAATCTGGTAAAGTGATCGTGATCTTTTATTGCTCTCAGTCTATGAACTTTATGCAGAAGATACCTAGTCTATACTGCATCCTTTGTGTTGGTAGTCATCAGTTTTCCTTGCAAACCTTTGCTTACTTTCTCACAAAGATGGTTTTATTTTGTGGTGGTGTGGTGTGTTGTGTTTTTTTTTTTTTATTTTTTTTTTTTTTTTTTTTCCTTGGGGCGAGAGAAAGGGATGTAGGAAAAGGTTTAAAAGCCATGAGAAACAAATTTTCCAGCCTGTTCTGTCTTTGCATCTAGCCTTGATAATGACAGGTCAGAATGGGTCCCTGGTACCAAGAAGCGGAGAATCGCCTTTTGGCTGTATTGACCTTTGTAACGGGGAGGGCAGTTGCGTCTTTGTTAGTGAAGCCTGCTCTGTGGCAGTGTTTTCACCCCTGAGGGACTAGTTTTCACCAACTACATCCTGCCTGTATCCGTAGGCTCAATGAAATCCCCATGAAACCCTCACCCTCATTGCTCCAGCTCTCACAGTCTGGTGAAGTCAATAGAAATTTTGTTGTGTTCTTGGTTAGAGGAGCCTTGAGCAAAAAACATTTGGTGATTTGGAGGGATGTGCAGCCTGCAACCTGACCTGCCGCTGCTGTTTGTGCAGTTGCTGTTAACGTTGCAAAGAAGCTGTAAAATGCATCAGCATTCTCAATGCTAATGATTTGTACACGTGTAACCAATTTCCTAAAGTATATAATGATAAACCAGGCTCTGTATCCGAATTTGTTGGGAGTTGTATTCATAACAAACTGACAAGTCTTTACTGTTTGTCAAATGTAACTTCAACACAAACAGTATTTGAGATATGCCTAAATATTTTACTTTGCTAGTCTCCAGATGTGAAAACAAAGGTTTTTGTTTCTTGCTGCTTGTGTGCTCTTGTGATCACTGGGTTTGCAAATGGTTAACCAGTTAATGGTTATTTTGTAGTCTGCGACATAAATAAGGCTGAAGAGTTCACTATGATATTTATTTTGGATAGGGTTAGTTCTATCTTTACTGTATAGTTAGAAAACCTGTCAGAAATTGAGTAAATATTAATTAAAAAATGTTGTGGGCTGCAGATAACATGTCAAGTAAAATTAATTTTAAACAGAGTTCGAAAGCTGTTTTGTTGGAGCTGGAGCCATCAGGATCATAATGAAGCTGAGTTAAGATTTTCTGGTGTCTGCAGCAGAACACCATTATTAGATTGTTATATACCATATGTGTTTGACCTACTGTGGCTTTGTATCTGTTTTCAGAAATCATGTAAGTTTTATCTTACTGTAATGCTTTTCTAACTCTCTTAATGTTTACAGAGCAGTATATGTACTCCAACTCTAAAGTCAGAGCATGGCAAACTAGAAGCAGGATGATGCCCATATTTTGTCTACTGCATGCAGTATTAATACATCCCAAGGAAAGAGATTATTTTATTAGTTATTTTTATTGTAAAAATTAATAGGTAGTTCTGTACAATTCTTAGCTAACTTTTAGCTACTATTTTTGTTTGCATCTTGTTTTCTACCTGCTAAACATTTGAATGTGTTATCCTAATGAAGAGATGGAGGCTGTGATACTGGCTTATTAATTGTAGAAAAATAACTGTCAGTAACACTTTAAAAACTTGTTAGCCAGATACTTATCTATATATCTGTGTTGCTTAGTTTTGTTGGCTTCAGCAAAAATTTATCATTCTCTTTGAAATGTGGATCATCTTAGAGGAGACAAAGACTTAGCATTTGCAAACCCCATGATACCAGGAGAACTCGGTTTGCAATCATAAAGAGAAGCAGTTGTGCCCAAGAGACATCACTACTGGACTAAGAAAAATGTTTGCCAATCAGCAATATATAATGAATAATGAACAATATTTGTCATCTCCCTGAAAGTGGGGCACTGCAATGCAAATGGTACAGCTGTTATTCTTTAATTGCAGCTGGATTAATAAAATGTAATTTTTACAGCCCATTTGCAATATACCACTGGGGAATACATTTTATTACCACTTTGGGTGCCTTTTAGTTAATAAATTTGTGCCCTTTGAGCATAAGTGTTTGGCTTCAAATCCCAGATGCAAGTTTATTAAAAATTGTAATAGTTCTTGGAGACTATAAAATGAAATGAAGTGCACAAAATGTGCATTTCCAGAGCTTGAATTTAAAACCATTTTTATTTTCCTTGACTAATTTCAATGTTTCCAACACTAGAAAGTATTGAAATTAAATAATAACTAAGTATTTAACCAGCCAGACATATAGCATTATTTTCAAGAGATGATCTATATATGTTAGTAATTAAAGATTCAGAATAGCACTGAGAGAATGTGGTCATAATACCTAATTTTTAAAACTTGCACAATGTTTACACAAAGCAGTGGCACTGCAGGGAAGCAGAACTAATATTTGAAGTCAGAAACAAGAGTGTGACCTGATTTACAGAATAAGGCTGACCTGGTCAAAAATAGTTAAGAAGATTTTTAAGGATAACATGGGTCTTGCTGCTGGTTGAATGGAATCTCCCATTGAAGTCAGGGCTAAATCACTCAGTCGTTGGTTGATTTCCCTTTACTTATCACAGGCAAACTCTATGAGCAACTGTTGGATATGCAAACCTACCCCTGGACAAAAATGCTTCCCAAAAAACTCCAGGTAAAGAACCAGGTAATTTCACAGTTACCCAGGAAAAGAAGCACTGCTCACGATGCTGCTCTCCGCATCTGTGTTCTTGGATCTCTTTCCCATCTGTATGAAGCTGTTATTCCCATTCAGTTACTATGAAATACAGAGAAATTTATTGCTTTCTTAATTTTAGGATATGAGATCTTTGCTTTTACTTTCATAACTTTCAAGTTTTAAGATGATAGTATACAACAGTGAAAAAGGAGAACCGCAGTGTAGATGTTACTCATTGAGACTGTAAACCAGGTAGTGGCTTTTTTCCCTTGCCCTTTCTGCTGTTCTCTAGGCCATCCATCTGAGTAGATGTAAGTGTTGATATTTCAGACTTCCAAAAGTTGAAGAAATGCCCCTGGAACTGAGAGGAGATTTGTTGAGTCTAATGTGATATAGTTAAAGCCTGGTACCTAGTGGTGCCACTCGTGTTCCTTTTACAGCACAGTATTATAACTCAGTTGGTTAAATTGAGCAAATATTGCTAGAATGAAACAAAAAGAAAATATCAATTCTACTACTGGCATTTTAAGGGAACTTACTAAAACCATGCTCACTGTCCTCTGTGTTCCAAAAAACCTAGAACCATTAATTCAACCCCTTCCAGCTTCAGGGGGAAGGCTGAGGAGGAGGAGGCCTAGAAATGCTGATGCTCTGCGTTGTTCAGAGTGTCTAATTTCAGTATTAGATTTTTGCCAAAGAATTTATTCTGCTCCTTATTATAGTAGTGCTGATGAACACAGGTGAGTTAAGTATTTGCAGCAACCAGCCTCACTTTATGGAAAGTGCACTGTGATCCTGCAGCCTGCATCTAATTACAAGCTAATTACAAGCAACTAACTCTACCTTTTAAAAGTGACAATATTTAGCACGGTTGTCTTAGTAATGACGTGGTAAACCAGTCCTGACTTTAGTTTGTTTCAGTCTTATCCAAAGTAATATGTCACAGGACAGGATTAATGCAGCCCTTTTATGGATGAATGCACAATTTAGGACAAGAGTAAGGTGAGAAAAGAAACTCAGAGAGCTTAGTCTAAGCAAACACTAAACGTAACGTGTCTTTGCCTTCTGTTAAATCCTCTTATCTCTGACCATTGTGTGGAAGGCAGGGATAAAAGATGAACCTAGCCCTCAGTCAAATAGAAATTTACTTAAAGGTGAGAGCAGAGAAAAAGGGACTATGTTAAACTTGGACTGTAATTACTCCATTTGTGTCGGGGTTTGAAGGATCATACGCTGCAGTAAGCTTCTATAGGAGAGCAGTCTAGCTATAGTCCTGCTTTTTTTTTTTTTTCTTATTTTCCTTGCTGCATGATGAGTGAACTTGACTGAGCTACTTTACGTGTGATGATTGTACTTGTGTGAAAATACAATTTTAATTTTTTTTTCATTTTTAAGGAATTTAAATGAGCAATAGATATGAGATTGCTGTACCTCTTGCTACGTAAAGAATTTTCTCTGAATTTAAATTTGAAAGAGTCAGAGTGAAGCAAAGAATGATCTAACCTTGGGCCATGACCACGTGTCACATGGCTGTCAGTGAAACAAGATCTGTCTTGTATTGGCACTTGTTATTACACCTTGACCATGGGAATCATGGCTGAAACCAGGCTTTCTGTTAGACAGCTTGACATATGACTCGCTAGGTACTCAATTAAAAATCGATAAGGTTTGATTTTTAATCAGATGCAGCAGTACAGCCAGATGCATGCTGGTTGTATTCAGTAATATGTCACTGGAAATGTTGCTGAAGGATCTCCTGTGAATTAATTTTTCCTGGTAATTAATTATCTGAAAACTTGAGTGGGTGAGTTAGGAGAAATTCCTCATGAGTATTGCATCACCGGAGGAGAAGGTTAAAATGTAGAAAGCCCGTTAAGCTACTAACTTGTGTTTGTGCCTTCTAAAAATTCTCCCTTCTCCCATCCCTTTGTTTTCACAGACACATTAGGACTGGGTGTAGTGATTTAAAGCACAATAGTAATTTGATTTGCTTGTGGTCTTAGCAGGCAGTTTTGTATTTATTTGTTATTCTGAGGCACTAAGAAAATTGGCTATGAGAGTTTGTATTACGTATTCTTCTGTCTCCACATCTTTTTGGTGTGTTCACTGCTACAATGTCATACACCCTTTGTTAATGTGAAGATGCTGATGAAATGTTAAGGCTTGATTAATATCACATCAAGAAGGACTCCCTTCGATAGAGTTCAGCTGAGCCATTGCAAATAACCCTCAGTCTTGGACACGGACATAAAGCACTTTCTTGTGTGTGTGTGATACGATTGTGTTTGTGGATTTGAAGCCTTTTTTGGTTTTTTTGGTGTTTTTTAAATGGAAAAAACAACTGGGCTTTCAGCCATTCAGAACTGGCAGACCAGTTTTGCTTTTCTGCCTGGGCCTGCTAACGTTGCATGTGGAAATCTTGGTTGGGTGATTCAGTTTGGGGGGTGCCTATCTATGGACCTTAACAGTTCTATGATTTTTTTTTTTATTATTCTTCTATATGTATGCACAAAATAAAGATGTGTTTATTGAAAAAGCACGTTCCTGACTTCAGGCATTGAGCTTTCTTATTAATTTATTGTGTCAGTGTCGATGTTGGGCTGTATGTGAACAAGACTTCCATAATATCCTTTAATATTAATAGTTTTTTGTAATAGTAAAGCCAGCAGGAAGATACAATTCAGGAAACAATTTGGGCACAATTAAATAGGAGGCAAAAGTACAATTCCGACTATTAAATTGGATTCTTGTTTAAAACACATATGGTAGAAGGATACGGCAGTCTTCAGGAAGCATAAAATGCAATAAACCAGCACTAGCATTTAGTCACTTGCTAATACTGTATGTGCTTTCTAATTACTTCTGTAGTTTATCATTGTTTAACACAATCAAATCTAATTGGCCAGAAAATTTTTCTTGTATCGTCATAGTCTATGACTATGTTTTTACTGTTATTGTTCCAGCTTCTTTTTCATCACCCCGACTTTTACTGCTTCATTAAGTCTTAAATTAGACTTTGACAATCAGCCTATTTTAGAATTATCAAAAGAAAGAAATATACAAGGCAAAGTCGAAGGGGAGACTCCAGCATCATATTTTATTTCATGCTTAGCAGTTCCTTGAGAGTTATCAAAGGCAGGGGTCCTTTATTTGTAATTAAATACTCCTCACTTTAAAATCATGACTAATAAATGTCAAGTGCAAGAAGAGGGACTGTTATTCAGTGAAAGTCCTTGGATATGCTTTAGGGTGAAAATGTGTAGGCATGAAAGTTGTTAGTTTTTGAAATGTAGGTTTGCTTTCATTACAAAATCCTAAAGTTAACCACTTCAGATAAAGCTCAAAAATCATTGAAACATTTGGGGAGCTCTTCTTACCCTACAGGAAGCTCTTGACATTTCTGGCAATTAAAAGTGAAGGTGTCTGTTAAATACTCAAGTTGCTGAAATAAACACCAAACTGGCATGCAACCGTAAGAATTGTGTAAATCTTAGAGCTGGTCAAAACTGTTCAGTGAAACTGTTTTCTGGGTTTGCTTGTGGTTGGGATTTTATGGTTTGATTAGACCTAAAACCTTTGAGGAAGTATCAACGTAAATGCAATGGGAGTGACCTGGAATGAGGTTTACTTTTGAGAAATATTCTTGTGGTTGGCAGATCCAGCTTGGTTGTTGCAGAGCAAAGATTTCCCTTCATTCTTCCTCCCTTAGTCTAGCATATGTGAGTTAAAGCACCTATCCCAAAACAGACTGTATGCTCTGTAGGTTGTTTTTTTTTTTGTTTGCAATGTGGAATAAAAGGAGAGGCCTCATTTTAATTCACTTCTGAAAGTCTTGCATTTCTTTGTGGTGTAGAGCCTCATTTCTACATTTGATCCTGGCTGCTCTTCCTGATCCTGACTTAACATTAACTCAAGTATTGGGATTTAAGAGTATATAAAGAGAATTGTGTTTAGTGCCAAATTTTGAAATGTTACTTTCCTACTGGGCAGTATGAGCAAAATGTTGTTACTTGTTAGTACAGTTTTAAGCACTGCAGGAATTAGGTCTAACCTGTGGAGAAAAACATGATTGTGACCACTTATTGGACTCTAAGTCTGACTACAAGTTGCAGAGTGCACCCAGAACGTGTTTTCTGTTCTGATGATGCTTGCCGATTACTATAACAGTTGGGTGGTTTCCTGCTCTACAGTGAGGTAGTCTCTAGGGTTTTTTTTTTTTTAATGGGTTTTTTTGCTTTCTTTTTCTCCTCTTGAAGGAAAAATACAGTGTGGATTTTGATTTACGTAACGATTAAGGAAGCATCAAAAATATATCTGGCTCAGCTAACATGGAACAGATGCTTTAACTGTTGCATTATATAGTAATAGGACAGTAATTGAAGCACAGCAATAGAAATAGCATTGTAATTGGAAAGGCATTTTCTTTCCAATGAGGAAAGTCCCCCCTACAAAACGCCAAAGTTTTCAAGGCATTTCATAAGAGCATATGATTTTAAAATTCGGTAAACATGGCACTCTCCCTCCTCTGTTTTTAAATGCAAGTCTATTCAGTGTACTTTTCCATGCATTTGCTTTTTTTATACTTACTTTTCCACACGTGCCCTGGAGAAAAGCATGCAATCCGCTGTTACCCTGAGGTAAACTGGATTTCGGTGTACTCTGTTTCAAATTAAATGAAACTCTTTATTAGTTTTGCAGTTCTGGAGAGCAGAGGCACCCTTGGGTTTTCAGTGAGCTGATGAGGGATATGTTAGCCTGTACATCCAGAGAGGACTGATGCTAATTGGGCTTTTCACTTTGATAAAGTCCTTGGTTTCAGTGATGATACGCAGGTCAGCTGCACCTTTTAATTAAAAAAAAAAAAATTAGGTAATTCCAGCATAGGATTCTTAACTGTTGCAGTTTATATATGCAAGTATGCTCTCTTGTGGTAAGCCATTTTATTGAATGATTCACCAGTTCTAAATTTTGACCAATTTAAAAAACTATTGTTTTTTTCTAACTCCTTTTTCTTTCATGTCACGTATTTTGGCAGGGTTTACAGTGTGATACAATGGCAGAACTCTGGATGTGGTGTGTGCAGTTGTATATATTTTGAAGTTGTTTTTGGTACTGTGAGTGGTATTCAGCACGTGAGCAGCACGGGACTTTCCTGGTAGCATCCAGCTTGCTGTGAAATAAGGTGCCATATGTTTGACTAATGATGTGATTCAGGGTAATGTACTTGTATAGCCTCTGAACATCAGCTAGTGAAGGAAGAGGGGTTCTTGTGCGGAAGCATCTTTGTCAGATTTTAGTAACTACATGATTTGTGCTTGTTACAACAGCTAAGATGCTCATTAATTGAGACTGCGTCTCAGAAGTTTAGTCACTTGAAACTTGTCCAGTAGTCAATGGGCAGGGGGGGGAAGGCAAAACAACCCAAACTTTGCTGTGACATGGGTACTGCTGGATGGCCTGAGCTGCAAAGGCGTATTCCTTTGCTCAGCGTTGCAATAATACTATCACAAGGATACGTACAGATTCAAGAAGCATAAAACCAAATACATCTCAGTTGCCTCCTCTCAAAAAAATCAGCAAGACTGTGTTAATCTTCATGATTAGCCAAACATCCAGGAAGTATAATTTAAGAAATAGCTAAGATACCTGTAACCCTCTAAATATTTCTCAGATTGCAATTGGGGTTTCTACCCCGATTCTTTGCCTGCTGAATAATTCATATATAAATTTCTTTCCTGTTTTGCCTGGAGGTGAGGATAGCCAAATGTCAGTAAAAACTTGAGGTTATGTTCAAGTGATCTCAATCACTTGTATTTACTTTCCTTCAAGGGAAATAAGATCCTCAAGAAGAGTGTCAGAGAATGTTTCTTCAAGATTGTGAAATTCTGGAGTCAACTTAAAACCACGAACACTCAGCACATTTTGTGTAAGCTTGACTGCTATTGACTTCTGTGGAAGTTTTGGCAGCCTGGCAACTCAAAGATCGCATTCCCGTGGTCGCAGAGATGATTTGATGTGTGCTGCTGTGCATGAACATTTAATGTCAAAACAATCAATTATTCAGCAGGTGTGAGCTATAGTAGAATGATCTCATTTGGCACTGAAGTTGGATGATGCGTAGAAAGGTTAGGAGATGGATGGGATAAGAGCATGCTGGAGTAATACCTTCCATACACTGGAGCTTAATTTAGTTGAAGAGATGAACAGCATTTTTAGAAGAACTTTTCGATGCATACATGTTACTTCTTTTGTTATTCTTTGATTGCAGTTATGTTTTCATTAATGAGAACTGAAAAGTGCAACCGTGTCTTCCTGTTTTCTTCCATTTTTATGTAACCTTAAAGAAAAATTGAGTTTAAAAGGTTGAGCATGTGACACGTTGACTCAGCTCTTCCTGAGAGCTTAACAGGACCCTGAGCAGAAACCTGTGCTGGAAGCTTAATATAAATATTTTATGGAGGAGTTGAATAATATTTTAAGGGACAGAAGTCGGTTAAACAGCATCAGCAGTTTCAAACTATAGAAGGCAGACAATAAATTGCACTGTAACAGTGGTAACTTTGTATGAAAGTGTCAAATATAAATCTGGACTCTTAAGATGACGCTGTATTACTTACTGTATGTTCATAGACAAGCGTATGTTAGTGTTGCTGTTTTACTGTGTCTTATTACACAAAACATTCCTGTCCAGAGTCTGTTTTACTGTAGCACATGAGTGTTTTCAGTTAGACTTTTTCCATGGGACTGGTTGCTGCACTTGGCAGTCCTCTTCTCTTCTGTAGCAGATTTCAACCTTCAAGTTGTTTTTGTTTCCTGCTGTCCTTCGCGCTTTTCTTTATCCTCCATATCCTCACCCACACTCCCTTTCCTCTTCCAGTCCTTAAAAATCACAAGAGTTTCAAAACAGAGAAATGTTTTCATTTGAAGTTTCAAATATCAGCTACTCAAGTCAGAAACACTTCGTCCATCTTTGATATTGATCCAGCTTTTTGTAGTGTATGGTGTATTAAATATAAGATGGCATGCTTTTTTCTTCTGGTTCAATATGCTCTCTTCAAGCTTTCATTCAATTGCTTTCCTGTTGGATCAGATTTTCTGTCTCTTCTATCTCACCAGAGAGTACTGACAAGATAAACACAGAACAAGGCAACAGCAGCTTCCATTTTATCCCCAGTGATGACAATTTAGGACACAGAATGATGCATGATTTAAATAATAATAAATACATCTGTTTTAAATTTGTAGCTCTTCAGTGCTTGACTTTGCAATATTACTGCATTTTTGTTATTATTCAATTTTATAGGCAGGCTGAATAATTCCAGTGAATTATGCGATTCAGAATCAGAGTAGTGCCCACAGAGCTGACCAGCATCTAGCTGTGTGCCTGGAAGCTACAGATCCATAAGGAGACCCTTCTTGTTATCTCTGAAAGAACAAGCCCACTAGTAGTTTGTCACGTCAACATTTAGATAAGGATGAGGGATGCACAGTTTGTTAGCGTGGGTCACATATGCTTCTAGATGAGTAAAGGAGATTTATGGTTTGGAGTGTGTTAGGCTCTGCAGTAAGGTTTTTGGAGAACATTGTTGACCATGAGTGTCACTGCTCTCAGTGTCTGTTTCTGCTCTCTTCTTTCTCCTCTCCATGTTTCATCTGTCTCTTCTCCCCAGCCCTTCTGGTCCCAGTCTGCTTTTCTGTGCTGTGAGCTCCACTTCCCTAAAAGTCGGCATGCGGTGGTAAGATTTTGTGTTTGTCAGTAAATTAATGAAATCACCTTTCAGAAACCTGTAGAAACATCCTCTTTTGGATTGGGAAATTCAGAATTTTAACCCCCAGAATAAAAATCTGTCAGTTACATAGGCATGTGGAACCAGATGCCATACATTTGGCAATCCAGCATATGGACAGTACTATCTAGAATGACTGCTAGCCATGTAGGCTATGTGAAAACTGGTTTTTTTTTCCCTTTTTTTTCTGTTCTGTCTTGTTGCCAATTCTTCTTTGAGTGTCCAATGCTCACCCACCTCCATTGCTTTGTCATTGTAATTATTTTTCTGGTACAATTATGAGATTAACTGTTTATAATGAACGTTCTTCTATGTCTAGAAGAATAACTCTAAGAATGGAGGGGAACTCACAACAAACTCCTTTCTGTAGTAGGTTAATGTATGGATTAATAGTAAGGATCACTTTGGGCAGAAGTACAGTCATATGGGAGTTGTATTGATGTTGCAATTGAAAATGTTTTAAGGCCTGAAGACCTATTTTAAATGAGTGATGTTTTATCTTTTCTCTACATACTTATTTTTACCCTTCAGAAGATGGGAAGAATGAGGCATCCTCCTTTTCCACAATGAATAAAGTTATTTCTGTGTTAGAAATAAAGAGCCAGTCACCAAAGCTGGAGACAGTTTTTCTTGTAAGTGTGTGATTTTCAAATAACTAATTCAGTCATATGCAGAATACTCTTGTTCTTAAGTGTTCTGATTTTTCACGTCTGCTGGTGAAGTTTTCTATATATGAACCTTGAAACAGTTTCCAAAGGTATCAATTTTCATAGCTGCATTTATCAGTTTGACAGCAGTTCATTCTGAGCTTGGTGCTAAACATGATTATTGGAAGTTATTAACTGTGCTTACTGTAAATAACACAAATCCCCCCAGCTCTGCTAGCAAAGGATGGTGCTGGTACATATATTTGTGACATATGCTACTGTTCAGAAATTAACTTTATTTTTGTGTTTTCAAGAAAAAGAATGCTATTTGGCGGAGAGGGGAATTTTAAGCAGCATTTGTATCTTGTGAAGAAAATTATTGAGCATCCGGAGTTTCTAATATTTGATTTTCTGGAGTTTCTAATATTTGATTTTTTTTATCTTTCAAAAATGAGCTTTCTGTTCTCATCCTTAAAATCAGTCCCTCAGCTGAAAAGCAAGTAGAAATAACTGGTTAATCTTGGTATTTAAACTAATGTTTGGAGTCTCCAGCTGGAGTCGGGCACCTTTTGCGTTTGGTTGCTGCATGCAACCAACCGATCTTCCAACCCAACCTCTGTCCCAAAGAGCTTAAAGTGAATTTTAATGGCAGTGGGTATATCTGGAGGAGAGCACAAGTTAATGTGACATAGCTGTGCCTGGCACAGCGAGGAGTCACAGCTGCTTATCTATTGTCAAGTGTTTTTTGGGCACTATAGCTGAAACAGAGTCGTTTTGGGGCAAACTTCCCTGTGCTTGCGTACAGCTCTGTTCCCATACATTAGCTAGCTTCCGAGAAGCCCTGGGGTGAGGCAGAGGCACACGCTGGCTGAAAGGTGGTACACTGGAATCAGCAAATTTGCAGTGTATCCACCTGAGGTGGGAAAGCTGCGTGCGGATGTGTCGGCAGCAGAGCC
>NW_010109871.1:27697-117563 GCF_000699245.1 Pterocles gutturalis
TGTGGGTGTGAGTACAGTCCTAGAAATTTCCTGAGAACAGCGAGCTGGGTATAAAAAAGACAGTTTGTGATCCCTTTAGAAAATCAGAGGTTTGAACTTTTGTAGACAACAAAAAAGTCCAACAGGAAGGGAGGAAGAAGGTGAGGTAGAAGAGGAGAGATGTCACACGTGTCCTACCCAAGGGAAGATCTTCAATTGTGGTTCAAGCTGTACTGGGCAGCAGAGACCCTGACCATGGACTGCAGGAAAGCAGCTCTCATAGCTTGCTCGAGGTGTCTGCAGAAGGTTAAATCACACATGCGGTGCATGTTAGTGGCCACTGGAGATTTCCGTATTGATCTGTTTCTTAATAATGCATAATAGGCAATCAGAGCTTTCCTGATCTTTTCACAGACATTATCAGTGAGAGTCTTAAATCACAGTGCTGCTCGTGGTTGTGTCTCACTTGTCCTCCACTAGCACTAGAGTAGCTTTTATTTCCACTGGGACTACTCCTGACTTACCCAGTGGACAACAAGCAGAGAATAAAGCTCTGTGCTTGGAATGATAAGTCACCTTTCCATGGCCATTCATTGGGGCAAGATGATAACATCTACATTCTGTTAAAAATTTTATTTAAAAATAAAATTGGTACAGGCCTTAGATTTTTTTTTTTCTTTCCAGAGTGAACAAGAATATCAGTTTTGCATTACTAGCTGAGTTGTGTGTTCCTGCCCTGTTTTGTCTTTGTTCTCATTTGTGAGAAGTCTGTTTTGTGGAATGGTTTAGGATGGGAATTTTGTTTTGGATGCTGAACAAAGCAGAACTTTGCAATTCTGATGTCACCTCTGTTCCGCCTATTGGAACATTGATTTTTAGCAATGTATGCTCTTAAATCGATATGATCTTTATTGGTACTTGCTGGTGACGTTAAGTCTGGCAGCAGCTAACTGCAAACATACATTGCAGCAGTGCAATGGGTTTAATTAGAAACCAGGCAAACAAGATTTCTGAGTTAGTTATTGCTGTTTGACTCCATGGAGCAATACTTGTGTCCTAGACTAAAGGAATTCATAATTGCTGCTGTAACATAGGTATTTTATCCTTTGTCTTTGAGCGTATTTAATTGATAACGTAGGCTAATGGAAATTTGTGTAATTGTGTTACTGTCAGTATTGTGTGTAAGTATTAATTGGGCAAACTCGTTATTAGTTATCTGACTTCGCATTTGACAACATCAGAAGTTAATTGTGCTACCAAAATAATGCAACAGCCACAATAGCACAAAATTTGGCTTATAGCAACAGTGTAAGTTTGCCTGTCTGTATCATCTCCTGGCTATTCCTTTTTTTTTTTTTTTTTTTCTTTTTCTAGTGAAGACGTACTTAGTCATGGCTTTTCCTTGTGTCAGTTCTTTAATAATAAAAAAAAAAGAAAAAGCCAATGGAGAGAAAACTCATTTAAATTTGCTCAGGAAGCAGAAGAATTGAAGGCTATTTTGAATATTTTGAGTAGAATGTTTAATGTTTTATTTCTATCTAGCATAATAAATATGCTGACCAATAATAAGTCAGCAAAACTCAGTGTGGCTGAACTGTTCAAAATGAATCAGCTCCTATTTTCCCTCTTACGTTGGAGAGATGGTAGGCTGCTAGCTCTGCAGTTCACCAGGTGGGTATTCCTGTGCCAGGGTTGTCCAAGGAATGTGAAAAGCAGAAGATGCCAATGGACTGAAGCTGAACGGTCCAGAGCTCCTGTCTGGGCAGAGGAAGAGTAAATCTGAGATGTAGCTCCCACATCCATGACGTATCCTAACCAAGAAACTGCAGGCAGAATCTGGCGGGAACTGCACATCTTCTCTCCTGTTGAATCAGGGGCATAGAGAGCTCCTGATCCCAAGCAGTGAGGAAGAGGAGGGTGACCCCCTGGTGGGGCTGTCTCTCTGGAGGGGCGCTTTGTCAGTTGTGATGAAAGGGGGGAAGAAGGAGCATTTCCCCCTGCCCATCCCCTGTGCAAAAAAACATGGGTTTACTTAAATGTGGTGCCTTCTGAAGGACCAGATGAGGTAGCACAATTTAGGGCTGAGCCGAAATACCCAACATAGTCCAGGATAGGCCAGCTTGAGTGCAGTCTGGCTGCATGAGTGCACAGCTCTGAGTTACCATAGTTTATCTAACATGCCTGGACAAGCTCATCGATTACTATGACATGCGTCTCTACACCACAAAATGTTTTGCTATATAAAACCGTATTGAAAACTGTCTCCACGCTCTTTGTCAGTGCTGGGGCTGAATCACCTTTTCCTGGGCTCATGAGCCCTCTGTGGTTCCGTGAACACTGGAGGAAGTTTTAAACTTGCCGAGTGCCCAAAGTCGCCTTTGCCCACAGAGCCCCTGCAGCTGCTGCCCAAGCCCCTGAGCTCTCCCTGTCCTGGTGGGGGGGTGAGGAAATGAGGATGAAGACTGAAGATTTTGTAGCAGTGAGCATGTGTAAAATGAACCTTTGCCAATGAGCTGAGAATTATTTTCATCTTTAAAATCTGTCTGGCTGTTTGCTGGGGCAAGATGGAGAGGTATGGTGTAGTTTTTGGACTCTCCTTACTTAAAAACAACATGGGCACCCAGTATGGTACATTTCTGTTAGAATTATGGGGTTTTTTTATTGCCAATTTATGAACTCTGCTGATATAAGGAATTTAATAAAACTGCTGACAGAGGATTATCTATAGTTGTGCTATAATAAACAGTATTTTGGTGAGGTTTATAACTTAGCAGTTGCAAAATACAACAAATTATTATATGAAAATAGTTGTAAAGTCTGGAAATTGACTTTTTGCTACTTTTTAGGACAGTGTATTTATAGAGAGAGACTACCTTCTCTTTGCAACTGAAATGCATCTTGATGAGAATACAAGTAAAAACATTATATATATAATCAGACTTTTTTTTTTTACTAAGGGAGAAAATGCAAACCATTTTGAAGATGAACCTGTTGTCTTTGCTCTATCACTGAGAAATCTGCCTTTCTGCTTGCTTGTTTTATTTCTTGTGTCTGAATATGCTGAGTGTATGAACCTTCCTTCTCTTTAAGGGAGACAACCTTAAAGATAACATATGGTGTGTGTGTCCACTAAACCTGATAAACTGATACTGCTTTCTTCATAAAATTTCAGAGGGTTTAAAGGACATATTCCAAAACTTGTAAAAAATTACAGAAGTTCTGCAAACTGCACTGCATTTTGGACCAAACTGGAAGTGAAATGTATCACTGAGTATATCCTTACCCATTTTTTTTTCCCCCTCCTTCAGAATATTACCCTACCATGGTCTTCTTGCCCCAATCTTGCTGCTCCTCTTGCTGCTTTGAAATACTGCAGTGGGCTTTATTCTCAGTTTGTGGTGCTCTAAACCAGCAAACATTTCTTTTATCTCTGTATCAAAGACTAGACTGTGGCTTTAACATTGACAAGAAGCACTTGGAGACAGTGTCTGACCTTTTGAAATTGGTAAAAAGAGCCCCCAGGGAATCCCATTAGGAGCAGGGAAGGTAGATAACAGCTTCTTCCACCCAAAAGAGAGTGTTCTGCTGCTTGTCATTAGGGGACTCGGTAACTAAACTTAGTTTCTTTGGCCTTCTCTTTCAATTCAAAGCAGCCTGCTTTGTCCTTCAGGTGATGGATTATTTTTATGTGAATATTTAAAGATGAACTCTTGGAGTTCTTATCTCAAAGAATCAGCATAATGCCAACATAGGCTCGCTGTTTCTCTCCAGGTAGTAGTGGCTTTTTTTGGCTACTGGCTCTTCCTTCTTCCAGTCCTTTGTGGAGGACCGATGATGCAGATCCATCGGGTGCTACAACACTTGGTGGTAGCACTGAAATTGCTTGTTGGTTTCCAGCTGCAACCTGGCACTAGCTAGAGCAATGTATCTGTGAAACTGCATGTGCTGCTGAGGTTTAAATTGCATGTATTGATTTTTCTTATACATAGAAATATAAATATACGCTGCTCTACTCATAATATGAAAAGATGTAAGAAGTACTGTGACTAGATGTTTTTGGGAAGTTTTAGATGGAAGAAATTGGAAAGGGGAGGTAAGTTGGGTTTTTTAATAGTGTTATTTCTCCATATAAACTTTTAATTGTTGTTTCTTCAATGTTTGATTCTTTTTTAATTGTCCAAATTTTCCTGACTGTGAGATGGAGGGATCCTTGGAGGCACTTGCTTCTTTTCCAGGCTTAATCTATCACATCTTTAGGTCTTGCTTAACTTTGAAATGATGAAATAGGAAAATACACATCATCACTTGCAGGTATGAGCTGGTAATTTTCAGTAGGAAGACTGGTTGTGTTTATTTTGCCTGATAAAAAAGCATGAGTTTTTGGGAGACCTTATGAAAATGAAAAAGCTGAAATCATTTCTCTGTCATGCCATGGTCTGAGAACTTGGTAATGATCATAACATTCTCTTGTTCTGTATGCTCAGGGTTTCTTATTTCAGAGCTTACAGATGTGGCAATTGTGAATCCAAGGTTGAAGTTTCATAAGAAATATTGAATATATCCCTAATTTTCAGCCTTCTAGTAAATAAAATGACAGCAAAAAGGAAGGAGAACCTTTCAGTATTTACTGTTTGATCTGATTCCAAGTCAGAGATCTTGCCAGACATCTTTAAAAAAATACCAAAAATCAAACCAGTGTTGAAATAACATTATTTGGATAACAGTTTAATTACTTCAAACATTGTAATAAACATTAAGTTTTCTTAGGTTTGAGGGTATTAACTTCAGAGTATTGAAGTGCAGTAGTTCATAAAGTTCTTCACCAGGACATGAAGAAAGAAAAATATACTTTTATATAGCCATTTTGCTTTCAGATTCTGTGTTCAAACTTTGGGTTGAGAACGCCAAATCTTTTCAGAGGTTGAACAGTGTTGTCGGAAAATTATGGTTTTCTTTATATTCTTTTTTACATCCTGTAGGGGTACAGGTGCGTATTATTGCCTACACAGGATTGTGTAGAAATTGGAAAGAGACATTTGGATGGAAGGTTTTTCTGAAATACTTTTCTTCGTTGAGAGACTGGGATAAATCCATGGTAGTTATCAGAATTTACTGCAATCACGCTTCTGTGTTTTACGTGTTTCAAAATCAGAAAAGTAAATGAAAGGAGTCAAAAAGGATGTTTTGAAACTGTTGAAAAATCCATGCTCGCAATGATGCCTAGACTATTGTTCTAATCTGCTTTAGTTCTATGGTAGGTCATAACAGCGGGTGAGTAATTTAGATATACAACAAAGCCATCCCATTACTACTTGCAAATAACAGAATGTTTTGAGCTTTTATATTTAGACAAAGACAATTTAATTGCAGTAAGCCCACCTACAAAACAGTAAAAAAAAAGTCAATCAAAGAAGAAAATGTTGCTTCTGGAGTCTTAAGGTGGAATGTAGCTCTGCAGTTCTTACCTGCACAACTGAATGTGCAAATTGTTCTTTCAATGAAGTTACTTTGAATGCTAACCATAATAGCAGGAAATATAGAGCAGAAGTGTATACCTAGCTGATCATGTTGATTTGTGAACTGTCTGCTTTTACAAAGGCTGGGATGGCTGCACAGCTGGTTTGGGTGCATATTTTAGGCCATTGAAGGTGTTAGCAGGGATGAGACTGCCAGAAATCATCTCTGTTATTTTACTCCCCCAAGGGTTTTCACATCACACACCACCTGCCTGACCACATGGACCTGACTGTTCAGGGCAGTCTGACTGGGCAAAGAGCAAATCAGAGAAGAAAGTAAGGAAGATGATATATTTGAAAAATCACTGGCACTGTTTGGAGCCTTTCTGATACTGGGAATGTAGGTTCCTGGAGAGCAGGTGATCCCAGCTCCTGCTAATAAGTAGTTCTGCCATTATCAGCTGCCTTTAAACTGCCCTAAAGCTTTTAATGAAATACACTCGTTGTGTGTGTAATACTTAACTGGCAGGGTAGACCCACTTGCTGAAATATTAAATGGCTTGAAATGCCAATGCAGGAAGCATAAAATAAATGAAAAAAAAACAAAAAAGCTAATTTGTTTGCTCTGGTACTGTCAAGTATTCACTACTGCATTGCTGACAGATCTTGTTCTCGTTGCTCTCCTCCTTTCAAGGGCAGAGAAGGGACACACTGAAGAGGTGTGTGAGCTGTCGCGTATTTTGGTGACGTGCTGGTTGCAGGAGTTTACTAGAGGAGAAGTCTTCAAAGTTTTTGAACTACAAAGGATGACATCAGTTTCAGTTAGTGATTATTCTGTGTGTGGTACTGTGTATTGTGGTTTGGACTAACACAATCTCTCTGCAGGAGACAGAGCTGGGCATCTGGTAGTGGGGACTTTGCGCTTTGAAGACTTTGAGCTTGACTCTCTGAGTTTTCTGGTGATTCAGGGATCTGTGTTTAGGAGTTTACCTCTCTAAAGAATCATGACAACTTGTAGCTGTGTCGCTTGACCCCTAGCCCTTATCTCTGGTGTCCTCGGTCACTGCATCACCCACTGAGGTTTTCTACACCCTGTTGACTTTGCAGCAGGTGGTCTTCTCATGCTGCAGCAACTTGTGTATCTCTGAGGTTATACATACTGGGCTCTTCCACACGTGGGAATACCTTGCTCTCCCCTCTGTAGTGGTAGGATTGAAAGACCATTCCAATCCCTCTTTCTTTTCATCAGCCTTTCAAGGGAAACTCTTTTTGGTTACTGCTATTGTGTCCCCACGTAACTTGTCAGATGCCTTATGTTTCCGTACTAATACTGCAGTATAGGACGGGGAGTAAGTATAAGATGGTGAGAACAGAAGTAGTGTCTGTAGATTGTTCTTAAGAACTAGCAGACCCACTGATAACTCAGGTACCATTAATTCTTGATTGGGGCATGCCATGCTTTTCAGAGGAGCCATCTGCTACTTTGTCCTGTGTGTATTTATTTATTTATTAGTAAGGTGAATCCTGACATCTCACATGGAAGAACCATAAGGGGACAATTTTTTATTCAGCATCCTGCAGAACATCTGACCGAGAAGGACGGTTTAGCTTTTGTTATTGATTATTTCTCCTGATACTCTGCATCATGATGTGTTTCTTTTTATATTGTGCTTGCAGACTGTTTTCTGACTAATATATCTTGATATTTGCTGGTTGAGGTGGCATACAAAGAAGCTGTCACCACCAACTATGTAGAAGACGTGAAAAAAACATCAATAAGTATTAAGCAGCAAATGAAAATGTCTCTGCTGCTGTACTGAATTTGACTTTTAGTACTGGTTTTTGCTGTCTTTCTCCCTTGGCTCAACGTGCTTAAATGCTCTGAGAAAGAAACATTTTTCTGTCTGCTTCTTGCATGATATCCAGGTGCATAGGCCTATGCCCCATTTCCTGTGATACAGAAATAAGTTAGTTGATGACATTTCTGTTGCCTTTGTGAAACCTGTAATCTCCAGGCTCTACTATGATTTAAGGCATACCAGGATAAGTTACTTCTGTGTGTCTGAATGTTTTAGATTAAAAATATATGTTCAGCCCCTATCAGGAATAATTTACTGTTCTGGTAAAAAGGAAGAATAGGAAGTAAGCTATTACCAAAGAAAATTTCACTGCAATTTTCTTATGCATAAGCTTAAATTCTGAGTAGAGAGGTTGTCAATTAGTGTGCAGATTTTTTTAATCGGCTATAATAAAAAGCTAATTGGTGTTTTGCTTAAAGAGTGAATTAAGAAAGTGTTGCTATAGAAACTTTGCATGTGTATAGTACTGCTCTACATAACACTGAGTATAATAGTCTAATGACCTTTCTGAGCCAGCTGTAGAGTCAAGGAAAAAGTGTTAAATTCGGGCTTGCTGAAGTGATCATTAAGGAGTTTGTGACTTCACCCATTCCGTTGCCTGACAGTGTCTCTGGCATTGTCTTGTTGAATGTTTCTCTTGACTTGTGTCAAACCATATAATTAATGCTGGTCTCAAAAGACCTGAACTTTTGTAAAATCCGAGTGCTCCAATTTTGAATGTGTAAACCGATCTGTAATCTGTCAAGCATAAAATGTACTACTGGGAAAATTTCATTTTCATAATCTGAGAAACTGTGATGATGGATCGTAAGTGACAACATCTAATCCGTTAGCTGTTGTATTCCTCCCTCCTCTCCCCGCCTTCTCTACCCAATGATTTCTGAGCCTCATGTGAAACACAGGAATTATGATTTTAAGTCAAATGGGATTTCTGTTCTAGTTTGCATCATTCTCTCCCAGCAAAAATACTTATCGTCTTGAATATAAACTTTGCTGAGGAGAGAATAATTTCTTCAGGATTTGTGAACAGGAATTTTTTCTTTGAGCTAATGCTTGCCTACTTAAATTACTTCAGAGTCATCATCTGTGCTTTTGCTAGCTGCTTAAAAGTTAGACATAGGTAGCATAGTGAAGTATGTTATGAACATAGTCATTCCTGCATAGGAAGGTGACCAGTAATGAAATAAGTGTTTCTGTATGGTACAGGGGAAAATTAAAACGTGAACTTTTGTTTCAGTTCCCTGATCCTGAATGTCTTTGTTATTATGTAAATGGACAGATTGTATTGTCCCCTTTTTAGCTGCATATCTTTAAGATGTAGGGGTGTGAGATTCTGCGGTTGTTAGTCATAGTGACAGAGAAACCTTAAAATATTCTGCATGTTTTAAATAATGCTGTGACTGTCTAAATGCAAAAGACCAGACAAAACTATAACCTGTTGACTTTTTGTAGAAAGAGTTCACGGTGGTTTTATTTTTTCCTCTGGTTTTCAATATTAAAAAATTAATCATTCTGCCTGCTAAATTTGCCCCTGCACTTGTTCTTCAACTGGTTCTTCTCAGGTGCTTAGAAGAAATCAAAGATTCTTATAAGTGGGCAAATTTAGGAGAATCTCTCAGAATTCTCAGGGATTGTACAGCTGACTTCTTTCTATACCTCTGGATCATGGCTGAGTAGTATCATAACTTAGTGGCTATTTTTCCCTTGCTACACATATGTAAGCCCTATTAGTGTTAATGCCTTTTCGAAATGCTTCTCTCATATATTCCATATTTACTGCTGATGTCCAAACCCTAAAGTCTTATGAGTTGCATGGCATATGGCTATCTCTAGAGTTTAATAGAAAGTTGGGTTTAATCTCGTACTTCATCTTTTGAGCAGTAAAACTGTAAGACAGATAAAATGTTTTAACGTGAAGCTTTTATCTGAGACCTGTGAGCAAATAAGTCTTTTTATGGTCCAGGGAAAGGACTGATGTGCTTTTTTTTTCCTTTTTCCCTTCCTTTTGTCTTGCCCAGTAAGACCATAACTGTAATATGTGCTTACATGGGCTTGTATAGTTTAAAGGTGTTCTTTTGAAGAAAAGTAGTGCAATATTGTGTTTATAACTCAAGGAAATGTGCTTTTTGGAACTTGGTAAATCCATCCTTAATTTTAAATTTTTGCTGCTTTGCTTCAGTTCATTGTCATCTATCTTTGTGAAAAGGGGACCAGGTCTATGAAGGGCAAAACCTGAATCTACCTTAGGACTGATATTTTTCTTAGTTTTACCTGACTGTGCAAGGCTCTGAGCATCCTGATCTAATGCTGATGTTATTCCTGCTTTGGATGGAGGTGTTGAACCAATTGACTTTTTAGGATTCTCCCAACCCGAATTACTTTATGCATCTCTGACAAGGTTCAAATCTACAATGATAAAGGGACTGTCTTCCTGTTATTTTTCTTTCATTTATATGAACTGAAACTCTGCAGGGTTACTTTGAAGGCAATTACCACAGGAATTGAAGTATGAGTAGTTATAGTACCATCAGTTGTGGTTTTTAAAAAATATAATTTCTTACTATTTGACAAATTCAAACTTCTCTTTTAAAATTTTATTTTCCAGCTTTTATTCTCTCCATTATTTAAAGCATAACGTTAAGACTTTTGAATGCATACCTAGGAAAATATGTAAAACCCTGTTCATAACAGAGCCTGTCCATCTCCCAGCCACCCTTTCCCACCTTCTGATCTGCACAAGGAAGAGGCATGGTTCAGTGTGGCTGCTACAGCCATTATGTTGGATCAGCAAAATTTATATGAAAACCGAGTGTCTGGGAGATGGAAACGTCACTCCTGATAGTTCAGTGCATTAGTTGTTTATTGGGATTAATGCTGGCTGCAGCCCTACAAAATAGAGTATTGGAGGAGCTGGGTTCTGCATTGTGCATGTCAATGCCACGCCTCAGAAAAGCAGCTGCAATGTATTTCTTTTCTTTTTTGGTTTTTTCCTTTCCCCCCCAAGATTATTTCTTTGCCCTGATCTGATTGTGTTTACAGAAAATTACAATGGCAGAACTTGGTTACTATTGATTTTTTTTGCCTTTGTTTTGTAATTTATGTAGTGGAGCAACGGACAGCTATTAGTGGAGTTATCTGTAGAATCTTTCCAATGAGCTTTGATTAGCACTGAACTGCAATGATATGCGCAGAGACTGTTTAAATATATACTGAGCTCCCTTTTTGTGCCTGGGGAAGGAACATGTTAACACCTTTGCGTTTCATTACAAGGAGGAGGGGCATTTATATGAATAATAATGAGATTGCTAGTGGGAAATAGGTGAAAAATTGAAATGATGAGAATATTGAGAATATCAGGGTTTGGATTGTTTTTTTTTTTAAATTTAAATAAGAACACTTCTAATTTACTGATGTATAAACATGGCAATTGCTTATTGTCCAGTGTTTTGTGGTAGAGCAGAAGAACCATCACAGCTTCCAGGTTCTCTGCATATGAACCTGCTATTTCATGAAACAGACCTTACTGGATGTGAGGGCATTGGTTTTGACACTTTAGGCGGTCGCTTTGTTTCTTTAAATGAGAAAAATATTTTCTAAGTACCAGCATGTTTTAAAACATGTTTTTCTTTGCTGCTATGTCAGGAAAATGCATCTTCTATTCATATTTACAAGTTAACATCATTGCAAATGGTTAGATTTCTGTTTCAGTGAATGGTGGTATAAAATGTGATGTGTTCCTCTTTTGCAGAGAATTAAGGTAGAGGCCAAACTGAAAATATGCCTTCCTGAAAAAGTCTACAAAACTGATCCCGTCTTGGCTTTAAGGTAAATTAAAAAGTGTATCAAACACCTCTTCTAACTTTTCTTCTCATCGTAATTGTTCTCTTTGACAGAAATATGAGGATATTATGAGCTCAGAAGAAAGAAAGTCATTTAAAAGAGTTAAGTTGCAAAACTTACTATTTAGTCAAAGTAAAGCGTAAGCATGAGCCAATAATTTGGGGTAGGCTTCAGTAATTAAACAAAATGACAGTCAGTGACATGAATGCTTATGTGTCCTACAGTACTGCCTTGGCAATTGCCTGGTTTTGTCTAAAAATGTAATATGCATATGAAGGAGAGATCACTATAATTGAATAGAAAATGTGAAATTACAAAGGCAGCAAAGAATAAATAATTGAAAATCAGGTTGCAACTCAAGCTTCTGTGTTTCATGAGCTCAGTTGTGAACAAAATTGCTAGAATGGGAATTCACATTTTTTGTTCCTCTTAATTTTACTTTCATGGTACCATACTCCTGATATAGAGAGCAAGGCAATGAAAATGACGAAGGGTAATTAAA
Organism: Pterocles gutturalis; assembly: GCF_000699245.1. Taxonomy (NCBI): domain Eukaryota; kingdom Metazoa; phylum Chordata; class Aves; order Pterocliformes; family Pteroclidae; genus Pterocles; species Pterocles gutturalis. The sequence goes on from NW_010109871.1 coordinate 39,334, forward strand.
TATCTGTAGAAAATTAGGAGCCAAACCAGAGACTAGTTTTCAGCAGTCTACAGCTTTCATTATATATGTATGTGCTTTGATTTCTCATGTATATGGAAAATGTATCCTCTAACACTGCATATTTTTAGTCTTTCTCCTCCAGAATTGTTTAACTTGCTGCGTTCTGTGATCAGATGTGGCAGGCTTGTTTTGTTTCTAAAATTATTGCAGAAAATAATTATTTTAATAACTTTCTGAACAGTTAATTACTTGTGAGTATAGCTAAATATTCTTAACCTCCACTGAATACTCCTTTATCATGGCTATAGAATGTAGAATTTTCTCCATCATCTAGCTTTTTGACACCACTGGTTTATTTGTGCATTGCATATGCTTTACTAAATTTCATTCATTTTGATGTCTTGATTCATGGAGTGTATAACAAAATACCCAGGAACCTTATTAAGGAATTGTGGAAGAGTAGTAGTCCTGGGTCATAGCACTGTACCATCTCTTATAAGTTCTTCATGTCAAGTGTGAAGGTACTGTGGTATGGTTTTTCTCCTCTGGCAGTTGCTAACTAGAGACAATGGAATAATCTAAAGCTGGAGCGACCAATGTAGTTGTCCTGTCTGGGGACAGTAGGCCTGCCTTGGAATAGTTACTTCTGTGTGTTTAGTAGAAGTACTTAAAATAAAGCAAAAGCCTCCAATCTTGAAGTTTCTGGTGATGGAAAAGCTGTCAGGATTCTTGAAAAGTTGCCCAACAGATTATACAGTTAGGAAACATTTCCCCTGTTTGTTTGTTTGGATTTGTCTGGATCAGCTTGAAACATTGAAAATAGCATTTTATTTTTTTTTTTTCTGCCCACCTGCTGTCATATTTCTGATCCTGACTTAGTTATTTAGACTGCTTGTTAATCACACCCGAACTTCCACTTAAATATCAGATTAAACTCTTTTAGCCTTTTCTTTGTAAGGATGTTTCCCAGCATTCTTCATGGTCCCTGTCCTAATAATTTCTAATCAAGTTCCTTCTCCAGTGATGGTTAACAGAGCTGAAAACTTGTTCATGGGGTGGTCTCAAAAATAAAAAAGATAGACAATGCATCTTCTACTTATATGCTCAAGAGAGACCTCTGCACAGCATCACACTGGAAATCTTGTGTTTCCCTATTGTAGAATTGTTGGTTTTGCAATGTTCAATGTTTTTTAGCTCGTTGCAGTAAGTTTTTCAATATTTTAATAATTTTCTTCAGTTGAGGAGTTCTATTAAACTTTTCTCATGGAAACTAGCAAGATAACAAGACTGTGAAATACCAAGAATGTATTATAGGGTGATTTGATGGTAGCATTAAGGTGACCCATGTAAGAGCTCTTGATGAAAGAGCCTTATCCTTCCCCTCTGTCCTCAGCCAGTGCCCTACCACATCCCCTCTGCCACTGTGGATGCTTGGGCTGCAATGTGAGGAGCTGGCTGAGAGCTGCTCTGGCTGAAGCTAACATGGGGCTGGGGAGAGGGGAGCGTTTTCATCACAACTTCATTTGTGTTGTCTTACCTGCTGGTGCCCACAAGTGGAAGTTAACTTGTAGCTTGAGGATGGGCAGGCAGGGAAACTGCTGGTTTGGAGGTGGTGCGTATTTATGTTGATGTTAAGGACAGTGGATCGGTACCTCTCGGGGTTGAAGTATTGCTTTGTTTCCATGGAATACATTAAAGATAACACATTTCTACTTCTGAGATCAGTTGATATTTATTTATCCCGACAAGGTTTACAATAGCAGTTCCTCATGTTGAATGACATTCTTTTGGAGTTAAAAAGCTGTCATCTGTTATTTTTTACAAATTGAAAGGGCACTTCACTACTGTCAGCGTGAGATCATCACTGTCTAGTAATAGGCATTTTAGAAGATTTCTATTAATGTCAACTTTTAACAGAGCCCTCTTACTGAAAGAACTATACCTAATAATCATGCTGTATCTTTCACTACAGAGCAATTATATGAATTGTGCGAATTGGCTAAAATCTATTAGCTATTAAAACTCAGAATGTTACTTTTGATCAGAAAGGAACTCATCTTGTTTGACTTCCCCCTCCCCTTGACACATCTATGAGACGGGGAACCTGTGTGAGGGAGAAGAGACAGGGAGCTTGATGGTGGGAGGTTAATGACTAATGAATACAGCTAAGGATACAGCAAGGTTTGCCTGGCAACGTGGAGAGGATGGGCTGAGGTCACAGAATGGTTTGGGTTGGAAGGGACCTTAAAAATCATCAAGTTCCAACCCCCCTGCCATGGGCAGGGACACCTCCCACTAGCCCAGGTTGCTCAAAGCCTCATCCAGCCTGGCCTTGAACACCTCCAGGGATGGGGCATCCACAGCTTCTCTGGGCAACCTGTGCCAGTGCCTCACCACCCTCACAGGAAAAAATTCCTTCCATGTATCTAATCTAAATCTACTCTCTTTTATTTTAGAGCCATTCCCCCTTGTCCTACATGTCCTTGTAAAAAGTCCTTCTCCAGCTTTCTCATAGGCCGCCTTCAGGTACTGGAAGGCTGCTTTAAAGTCTCCCCGGAGCCTTCTCTTCTCCAGGCTGAACAACCCCAACTCTCTCAGCCTGTCTTCACAGGAGAGGTGCTCCAGACCTCTGACCATTTTTATGGCTCTCCTCTGGACCCACTTCAACAGGTCCATGTCTGTCCTGTGCCGAGGGCTCTAGAGCTAAACACAGTATTCAAGGTGGGGGTCTCACGAGAGTGCAGCACAGGGGCAGGATCACCTCCCAGCTTTCTGCTAATGCTTCTTTTGATGCAGCTCAGGACTGGTCTGCAAGTGCACATTACCAGCTCATGTTGAGCTTCTCATCTACCAACACCCGCAAATCATCCTCCTCAGAACTGCTCTCTATCCATTCTCTGCCCAGCCTGTATTTGTGCTTGGGATTTCCTCGACCCACGTGCAGGACCTTGCACTTGGCCTTATTGGACTTCATGAGTTTCGCATGGGCCCATCTCTCAAGCCTGTCAAGGTCCCTTTTGATGGCATCCCTTCCCTCCACTGTGTCAACCATGCCACACAGTTTCATGTCATCAGCAAACTTGCTGATAACACCAGTCCCAATACCAACCCATGCGGAACACCACTTGTCACTGATCTCCACTTGGACATTGATCTGTTGATGCTTTGAGTGCAACCATCCAGCCAATTCCTTACCTGCTGTGTGGTTCCTCTGTCAAATCCATGTCTCTCCAAGTTAGAGACAAGGATGTCATGTGGGACAGTGTCTAATGCTTTGCGCAAGTCTGGGTAGATGATGTCAGTTGCTCTTCCCTTATGCTTTATCTTCCCTTATTCTCGATATGTGTCATAGTTGGGTTAGATTTCTATATTACATGTTTTGTCTCTATGTATTTTGTTCTTTTAAAAAGAAACACAAGAAGAATGGAAGCAAGTCAGGTGTTTTAGAGGAGCAAAACATGTTGTGAATTCTGTCCCATGTGGTCATTTTGCTTTCAGGACAAGAGCCATGTTCAGTAAGAGATTTGCTTTAAATTGCAAGCTCTTAGATTTAATTCAAGGTAAAGTTATGTTTTCTTAGTCTGAGAGCCCTCTGAAAATGACCATCAATACACTCAGTGCTGAAAGATGATGAGCTGGGGTTTTTGTTATAATTTAAACCTTGAGATGAGTGCCTTTTTTTTTTTTTTTGTGGTTGAAACACAGTTATGAAGGGAGGTTGTTTCCCTTTTTACGGTGATATAATATCAGGTCGTGAACAGTGTGTGCGCTGAGGAGTATGACAGAGTTGACCTTGTACAAGTTGTTCTTACAACAATTCAAATGAATTTGGCATGTGGGTGACAGTATGGGCTGTAGATCTATCTTTCTGCTGCAGTATAACTCTACACAGGCTGTGTTTCATTAGCAAGGTATAGCATGGCCTTCATTAGTTTGGTGTTCTCTAGAAGGCCTTTATGGAAAACTAGGTGGACATTACCATATGAAGATGATCATAATTAAATTAATATTGGATTAGTAACTTTTTTCTATGGAGATTTTTATTAAAGAAAAAATTGCAGCTGGCTTACGTGCGCAGATCGCACAATCCAGTAGGCTAGGCAGCTTTGATATTGCCAGAGGAGTAATTTTCTTAGCCCTTTTGGCTCTCAAGAACAACTTTGGTGCCTAATGATGAGGTCAGAGCTGTAGGAGGTAGGTTAGGTTCTTATTTTGAATTGTTGGACATGAGCTCTACCTAACCATTTTGTGCCTATTTCTTCCACCAAGCAAAAGTGGGGTTACTGCGGATACATCTTCAGTTGTATTATACTGGGAATTCTTAAAAGGAAAAAAAAAAAATCTCTGCTACTAGTAAGAGCAATTGCCATTTGCAAATTGCTTCCATTATTTGGTTGGTGAGTTCAGTGTTTTTGTTAATGGTTGTTGTTAAGGTTGAAATGTTTTGGAGCATTTGGCACACTGTGAGACCTGACCAGCTGTCAAAATACAGAGTGTTTGTCTGGAAATGTTTTAATGGAAGCTGTAAATAAATTTATTATGTTTACTGGACACTTTGTAATTATCAGACTTTGATTAATCTAGACAAAAATCAGTGTTTTCATCTAACTTTTCTGCACAGTATGCTATCTCTCTCTGTCCCCATGCAAACACACAGAGGCAAGATAGCGGCAGCCAACTGTGTAGAATTACTGCCTTGTAACTGGAGATTCTCCGAATATCAGGTGAAAGGTTTGAAATGTTTCAATTTGTATAGCCAAAGCCTTAGGGCAATTGTCATCAACAAAATGGTCTTTCTCCTTCGTTCTTCATGTTGTAAACTCTAGCTTCTGACGTAGTATTTATCTTTTTAATGGTTTATACGTACATTATGAGCCCTGAGTTTGCTACAGGGTATTGAGAAATGTTCTGTAGCTTGCCATGATTCATGGGAAAGTTCAGGTAAACTGCTCTGGACTGGATTTCGTGGTAACTTGTATTCTTAAGGGCAACTTTGGTCTTGTAGGTAAGATTGCTCTTTTCCATCATCTGCACGTTTAAGTATCTGCAGATATAATTGTATTAACTTGAACATAACCACCATAATTGAAGGAACTGCATACTGCACCAGTATTACTGACACTTCGGATCCAAGTGTTTGAAGTTGTGCTTTGATGTACTGTATCAATGAAGGAAAAGATTACAAATTTAAGATTTATAAATCTGTGTTCATGTCCAAGATATGCAAATTGTTGGCTATTTACTCCCCTAGAATAGATTCTAAGACAGCAAAATACCTTAAAAACTGTTATAATTGAACCAAGAAAATAAGTAAGGATCAATAAGATTTAAAAAAAATACATATGTGGTAGTTACTCTGTCTGTACAATGCAGTGCTGTTGAAAAAAGTCTGGCCAACTTGTGTAATGTTACCAGCAATGCTATTTTATTTACAACCAAATTAAATAATTTTAAATCTCAAATAACTGTTGGCCAGCTTTTGTAAGAAATGCAAGTGGAATATATTAAATGTTTTCAGCATTCTGTTGGAACACCTGCTGGTGTCTTATGAAATTTCAGTGCTACTGATCTGTTAATTATTGGTTACATTGGAACATTGGTTAAGAAAACTTAAACTACCTAAGTAGTGTTTTAAACTGATTCTTTAAATCAGACAGTTTTGACACTTTCAACATATTTTTGTGTGACTTTTCTTTCATTTTCTTCTATTGCCTCATACTGTACTAATTTCTGTTGGGCTTTTGCTTTTCTTACGGGACTCAAACATAGAAAGTCATGGAAAAATCAATCCAGAGCAGATAAGAGTTAATTTTTTTTTTTGTGTACCATGACTATTGTTTGAAAGTGAGATTCTGATTGCTTTTCTTAATTATGGACACAGGCTTAACTTCTCATCCTTCATTTTGGCTTCTATGCTGTTTTATTTGCCTTATATAATACCCTGTCTGAGATACAGAGACAATTTATTGATTAAAGCATATGAAACAAGTGCATTTTGCGTAAACAGGGAAAAAGGGGCACAAGTAATATATTTCAGATTTCATTTCCTATGTTGCTTCTGTATTAAAAAAAAAAAAAATCTGTGTGAAAATATATTAAGCAATGCAATAACTGCATACAAGTAAATACAAAGCCAACAGCTCTGTTTTCCAAGAGTGCACCACTGCAACTGGCATTGGGAAAAATAAAACTTTATTGCAGATTTGGGGAGAAATGGAAAACAATGCTAATCTAAAAATCATTGTTTTTTTTTTTTTTTTTCATCAGTTGGGGAGTAGAAGATTTTGCTGCCTTTACTCTCTTTGGAAAAATACAGCTCATTCTGGTTTTTATGAGTGTTGCAAAGATGATTCAGAGATGCAAACAGCAATGAAGAGTGTTATAGAAATGCTTTATATACAGAGTTACTTATAGTAAATAATTGAACTAACTGACTTGGAAAAAGGAAGAATTTGTTCAGTCTGAAGCAGGATTCAAATATGATGCGTGTGCCCTGCTGTCAAGGTGTGCCAGGCCAGAATCTCAGCCTCGGTGCAGTCCGAGCCCACGGCACCTACCCATCTGATTGTGCAGAGCAGTTATTAGAAACTAATGAGATGTGCTTTACCTGCAGAGGGTTGTAAGCAGATGTGATGTGAAAGTGTCTCACTGGTGAGGAGGAGATGGTAAATTACGGATGTGCTGAACTTGGGCTGCATGTATACGTGCATGCCGCACAGTGCAGCTGGATCAAAGAGGCTCAGCTTACCTAACAGCTTGTCAGCATCAAAAAAAAGCTGTCTTGTTCCCATGTTCTGCACTTCTTCATGGGCTGATTAACAGTTTTTTAAGTAGCAGAAAACTGAGAAGTGATAGGAAAAAGTAGGTAGCTTTCTGCTGGAGCGACTGTGGGATTAGTGAACTGAATCGATTTATCGTAACTTCAGAAGAAGACCGCACCTGACGCAAGGAGGCAGCAAGTCTACTGGCTATAAAAACAATAAATGGGTGTAGGAACATTGTTTTAGTGACAACTATTTGTCAATATGTCACTTTTCAATAGGTGCGTACATACCAAAAGCATTTGTCAGACTTCCTATGCACAGAATCACCATTTAGCCCAGTTGATGATAAGACAAAGCTGAGGTTTGTTGCTTTGCTTGGTTCAGAAGGGAACCATTTGCCAGCTTGTAGCACTCAATGGGATGTGTGTATTGCAACTCATGGCATTTTGTGAAATGGCTATCTTGCTGTATGTGGCAGTCTTACAAAATGAGGTGATTTGTTAGCACATTATTGCTTCTCTGTAAGTTATACATACATAGATATAGCGCTCTCTATGTATACATATATATATTTTACAGCTCTTCTGTTGGAACAATCTTTAGTGATTGAAGATTCACACAAAAGATTCTTCCTGGCTCTTCTGTCTTTGCTGGGGTAGAAGATAGTTGAGAGTCCAAGTCCTCAATGGCTTGAAGATCCATCTCCATGTTAGATCACTGTATTTTATACAGTATATTTGTTATGAAAGGTTACATATGTGGCTGGAATGCAACCTGACCTACTTAAACCACAACTCTTCCCAGCTGTGCTGGATGTACTACAGATGAGTGTTCATCTTGCTGAAAGCTAAATGCAAAGTCACCCATTTTAGTGTTTTGAAGAAGTGCTTTCTCTAAAAAGGTAGAGTAAGGATAAAATGATTAAACTTTTTATTTTTTAAAGCTGATCAGCTTTTGATTCCTTGTATCAGGTTTTTAGGCTCTGCTTCCTAATGAGATCTCAGAGTGGTAAGATTTACTTCTTAGTTGTGCAAGATGGAGTTCAGTATTAGCATTTATAGCATTAGCTCTCTTGCCAACAAATATTAGAAAAACATTTTTCATTCCCACTTTTCCTTTCTTTTTTTAAGCTGCTTACTTTTGTCATTAGATTTGTCCTTTGCTTTCAATTACAACTACAAGATTCATCAAAAGTAGGGGTGGCAGAAATAAATCATGCATAGATTTTTAAGTAAAACAAACAACTTGTTTAAAAAGCACTCGTTCAATTCCACTGCTTTTGTGAATAAAGCAGACTGAAGGACAGTGAAATTGTTACCCGTTATACTAGATCTTATATACGCTGCATTACTATTATATGCAGGCCCAGATTATAAAATATCATCCTCCATGCATCAGATCTTTATACTTGTTTGCATAATTCAGTTTTGTTTAAAACCCAGAAGACCAAATTAGAAGGAAAAAGGAGAAGCTCATTCTTTTTTTTCTGTCTTCTTGCAAACCGATGTCATACTAGGGTGTCTGTAGGTTTGGCTTCTGTGCACTCATCATTTGGCCGCTGAAGTCAGCTTGAGTTGTTATTTATTTTCTACAGACTCATCTATATTTTCATTAAGTAGGAAGTGTAAAAACACTAGAAGTGAATTAGGAGGCCATTGCTGATTTTGATTGTTAACAGTTTTTTGAGGTTTGGTTGCTAAAGCTGTGTGAATGAAAACTGAGGAGCAGGAACTGATTAGAAAAAGATATTTAAAGAAACTTCAGAAGTGACATTTTGGCAAAATACCTGTTTTCTGTGGAGGGAGAAATACCTCTGTTGGGGAAAGCTGTCCAAAGGTTCTTGTTTTAGGTTCCAAATCAGGACTTTGAGGGTGGAGAGAGCTGTTGAGTTGTTTTCTTATGGTCATAAAACTATCAAATGGGGTCACAAATTGAACTGTAGTCTTACACCCCCCTCTACTGTGTCACATTTGCCATTCATGTCAGGGGTGATAGGTCTTAGAGAGACAGAACAATTATCCTCAACTCTGTCAGATAATTCAAGTGTTGTGGAATGTAATGTATGCAGTATTAACAAAATACAAACTCATGAAAACTCCATGGTTGTTTTGAATCCTATTTTCTTCTGCATGATAAATTCACTTGGCGTGCGATTTCCTCACTGAGCAAAGGATCAGGGAGAGCTTGAGCTACATGTTAGTCATTTGGCTGGATGTGCTTTTGAAAAATGAGATGGCTCCCCTGTGCAACCCTCCTCCAGCAAAGTGGCCAAGAGGGAAAAACACCTCCTGGTGACTCTGGAAGACCTAAATCTTAGTTCTGTTCAGTCCACATCAGTATGTTGCAAATTAGAGTGATGTTTTGGAGCCTTTTCTGGTCTATTCTTAAAAAGAAACAACAACAAAAAAAAAAACCAATTAAAAAAACCAAAACATTTTTGAACCTAATAAACTTTCTTAAAAGAAGATTCATTAAAGCTAGATCTTCTCACCATGAAAATAGTTGTTTCAACAAAGTAATATTTTTTCTATTGGCAAGTATTTGTAAAAAAAAAAAAAAAAAAGTTGTAGTGAGCTGTATTTAGTGCTTAGAAATAAATGAGAACAAATACACTTTGTTTCCCACCAAGCACCAAAGTGGTGATGTTTGCATCTGTGTGCAGCCTCCTCCTCACCACAGCCTCTTTATATCTGGTGCAAAACTGTTTACCACAACTATACTTGGCAAAAAATCTTAGACAAGCCAGCAGAATGTGGAATGAAAGTCTTACCCATGATGGGCTAAGTCTTTCTTTGGTTTTGCTCACTGCTCAGCTCTGTCCGTGCTCAGTCTCTGCCTGCTGGCACTCAGTTGCTCTTTTTTTTTTTAGTGCATTATTGCATAAACTCTGAAAACTATTTCACTATGGTTTTTGAGATTGGTTTTCCTTGCTTTGTATTTAATCATTTTTGATTATGGAAGAAAACATTTTTTCTGTATCTTCTATTTTAATTGAGGTTGTAGGCTAAACAGCTGCTTGTAATTTGGTGGCTAACCAAATAATGCTGTTCCTTTTACTGTACTATTTTCCGTGGAAGAAATAAAATAACTGTGTTGCTCTTAAAACAAACAAAACAGCCACCACCACCAAACAAAAAAACCCTGAAAACAGCAACAATATAAAAACCTGAACATCAATATCTGTGCCCTTCTGTTTTTGTGAGGGAGACGGGATTGATGCTGTCCCATCTCTCCTGGCACTTACCATTGTTGAAGGTGAAATATTTGTTATTTTTTTCTGTGAAAAATGTCAGTCTGTGGTGCCAAACAGGTAGTCACTACAAGAAACTTGGTGGACTGCCTCTCTCCCGTGATAAAACACTTAGGTGTCAACCAGCAAGGTTTCACAGAGACTGGATGACAGACTCAGCGATTTGTGTAAAAGAACTCTGTGTATTCCCAGTGCTTACGTTTCAATTCTAGATATGATTTGTATTATCTATGCAATTTCATGTGTAATAAGTGTATCTCACTATTCACATTTTTGAAACATTAAAACTATATTCTTCAGGGGAAAAATCCCCCACGTGTCTTTCTATTACATTTGTAGAGTATGTAGCACAACATGTCTGGGAGTTTGAAACATAGTGAGAGAAATTGTGTTAGCTCTTGATGGTATCACTTTGTTTGCATTAATTCTGAAAAATGTCTAGGTTTTTGCATAGAAATAAGAGAGTCCTGAAAGAAACTTTCAGGAATCCTCTGTTTTTGTGAGGGCCTCTCTCTAGGTTTGCAGAACTACTCTAGAAAATCTGTGATAATCATGTCCTCTGTCAAGCCTTATTGCTTTTGGTGGGGAGCACTCTGTTTCTAATGACATTGAGCTTAGGCTTGTAGGCATCCATGACGTTCGCAGAATGATGCAGTGACCTGTTTGGCATGGCTCTATGCACAGTGTAAGACCCGGCTTTTCTCTCTTGGAGCCCTAATTGCTGTCATCATCAAATTATATTTCTCTTCACTGTGTGTCAAATGGGCTCCTTAGAATCAAGAAACATTGTAGCTGCTGTACTGTAAATGTTGAGAATAACTCTCTTTTTTTCTTCTTGGAGCAGAACAAAACTCCTAAATTTCACATTTGGGTCTTTCTAGAGAGAGAGAATGAAGCAAGAGCTCCTCTTTTGGGTAGCACTCCATTTAAATCACAGCATGGAAGTGAGCACAACAGCTTTAGGAGAACGTAAAACTAAACTAGCCATTTCTCACCATCAGTCCTTGTTGGAAGAGAGGGAGTGTGAAATTCTTGAGTTTCAGTCCTTTTTGCGCTATTCTCACTTGTACGGTTTGTTTCAAAGGAAGAAATACTTTCAGTACTATAAATCTCATCTCTTGAATTCTTAAAAATGAGTTAACAGAAGGTGATGTGATAAAATGCTGGAACTTAAACTACAAAGTACTGCTGTAGGTGCTAAAAGCCTAACATCAGAATCTTACTCTTCAAGGAAAGTGTTGGTACTCAGTATCTAAGAAAAATAGTTATTTTTGTTGCCTTAGACTTCTGCTTTATTTGGAATTAGTAGCTCTATATATGCAGGAGGACCTCTTACAATACAATGTTGAGGGTGAAAACCAATCATTGTAATTTCTCCCATGTTTAGAAGTCATAACAACATTGGTAATTTAAGGATTTCTGTCTTCCATGAGATAGACAGTTTGTGTCTGAAGATCGTCAAGGAAGAGTTTCTGTATGGGCTCCTCCACTGTCGCCAGGAAGGGATTACATGTAACCTCAGTATCATTTCCCAGATCAAACCAATAGGAAATGACACATTTGCCATAGTGGTCTTGTTTGAGAGCTGAGGAAGGGGAAGATCTGTCCCTGAATATTTTTCCTTCTCTTATTGTAGGTGCATTTTGTCAGCTTTGAGCTTCAGGAAGGTCATGCAGGTCTTCTTTCCTATTAGGGACCTATTTAAGAAGCAGGAATAGGCACAGAGCCTTTAATCAAGTCTCAATATCCACTCTTGCACTCTCATTTCATTAACTGTACTACTGGATAACTTCAGGAAAAGCCACTTTGGTTTGTCACTCTTGAAGTAATCACAAAGCCAGCAAAGTTTGTATTTACGCAGTTCTCTCCTAAGTAGAGGAGTCTGCGTTAGAACCGAGTTGAAAAAGACTTCCACTAAGTGGATGTTTCAGCTGAATGCTCCACTCATACTTTCAGGTGAAGTTAGATGTTGTTCAGCTTTGGAACTGGAAGTCGCTGGGTGACTGCTGTGCAGCTGGGGAGACTCCCCAGGTGTTTGCTGGAGTCTCACCTCCTGCACTGGCTCTGAACTGGCCAAGGGCAGTTTCAGTTCATTGACAGTAAATTGAGATTCTGGGAGGGATGAGATTGGTGAAATGAAGGAGCCACTGACTGCAAATTCAGGGCCATGAGCTGAGATTAAGGATTATTGGGGGAAAAAAAACTAGCAAAAGCTTAGATAAACTAACAGAATTAAACCAATGAAAGACTCAATTTTTAAACATAAGTTTATTTTGCTTTTCTTATTGCTCTCTTGGTAAAAAGCCTTTTCACACTGTGGAACAGTTGATTTAGCCCAACTAATTTGATAATCAGGCAAGTATAAAGCATGAGTTTTTTTCTTTTAAACTTATTCACTTTTGTGAAACATGTGAGAAGTTCTTTTGGAATTCACTGCTCCGAAGATCCAGGTTTGGGATGTATGACTTAACCTTCTCTAGAAAAACTCAAATGTTGAAGCGCAGGTAACAGCTAGTTGTGCGTGCGGGTGAGGAAGCTGCTTGGCATGCATGTGCTAAGTTGCCACAAAGCTCATAGCAAGTCACCAAAGGAAAGACATATTTTGTTTCTTCTCTCTATGTGATGATTAGCTTGAGGAGTGTTACTGTCTAGGAACATAATCTTATTCCTAAGTCTTTTGCTTGAGTTAGTATAGTTTGCTTCAGAAATTCTACTTTAAAGGTAAACTTTAACTAGTCTGAATTAATTACCTTGAAAAATTGTTACCTTCAATCCCCCCATTTCTGTTCTAACATATAATTATTTCAGTACTTTAAAAAAAATCGAAGAAAAATACAATACAGTTTAGTTTTAAAACCAGACTTATTTTCTACTGGATTAAAAAAAGCAACATTATTGAATGGACTGTTTTGAGTGAATCTAGACAGGTTAACATTGTGAACACTACTTAGCTCATTTAATTTGTCATTGTTCCTTTAAAATTGTACTGTGGCTTCTCTGATTTTTTGTCACTGGCAGTTGCAAATGTAAATGTTAAAAAAAACCCCTTAACTTTGTAGGCAGAGAGACAGGTGTACTTGTTCAGCAAATTGATCACAAATGTATCAGACACCTGTTATTTGATTTCCACAGCAAAAAAGAGCAAATATTTTCTTGAAACTCAACTTGAAGTCTATCTGGATAAGATTATCCTAGAAGTTTGTGTCCTTGTGCTGGGGAATGAGGGAAAGAAAAAAAAATATCCTTTTGTTTTGCTTATAAGCCCTTTCTATTACACGCTCAAAGCAATCTCAGAATTACAGTGTTTGAGTAAAACATTTTCCTTGGAGGTAATCTTTGTGAAAGACAGGGGAAGGGTGGTTTTGGTTTTTAGGTTTTGGGTTCTTTGCAAAGATTTCACCAAAGGGCACTGCATTTGTGGCTGTCGTCGTTCTCCATGCTGTAGAGCTGTGGCTGCAAAGTTCCCATCCTACACAGTCTGGCTTGATGGTTATCGTTTAATTTTCCTATGAAATGCAAATTTAGACGATCTTTAAAATCAGTTGCAAGCTTTCTGTTGGCTTTTTGACTAAAACACCTGCCGCAAAAAAACATATTCTTCAGATCGCTGTCGGCGTGAAAGTGAAAGGAAAGGGTGGGGAACAAGTGAGCAGGAGAGTCCAAGAGGAGACAAAGCAGCCTTGCCTGAAGCACATGTTAATCACAGGAGATCAAAGGATATGATGTCAGTTTATAGAGAAACAGGTCAGGCAAGCCCAGGTAGCTCAGGAAGCAGGATACTAATTATTCACAGTAAAAAGTCGGGTATACGGTTACCGTACTACAGTTGAAAGTCAGGAGGTCAAAACTTGCACAGCAACTGAGTCAACTTGATAAAACAGCTTGGCTTCTTACGGGGGAGTTTGCAGTTTTCTAGAAATGGAAGACAATGAGTCTGGTGTTCCGAGTCCATCCCAACAAGGTAAGCATGTGGCACCTGTGAAATACTGTGCTCTTTGGAAGTTTGGAGCATTGTTAGTCGTCTCTGCATGTGGGAGCTTGTTTTGCTGTCGGCTCTTGCAGCATGCGCCGTGCGCCCGCACGAGGGGATGTGTTTTTGCATGTGCGTGTGTTTTGGGAGAAGGAGGAAATCCATATCCTTCATCTCTGCAATACATTGGTTTTTTTAAAACAAAACAAAACCCCCCAAAAAACCCAACACTGCATGAGTTTAGGAGGGTAAGGGATAAGATCTGATAAGATTGTGTAAGCATTTGGCACTCTATTGTCAACAACAGTTGCTTTAAACGTAAGGTAATCTGTGGAAGTTGAGGTTACCACTCTGTAACGTAGTTCTGTCTGCTGCAAATATTTTTTGGATAATAAATGCTTTGCACAACTCTTCCACAAATTGAGTACCCGTTGCATGTGAGCAGGGCATGGCAGATGCATAAAGAAGAAAGATACTCTTTCCAATTTGCATTCTTGGCTTATTCCAGGTTGTTGTCTTTTTCTGCTGTGGGCTGTGCTAAGGTAACACCAACACATGCATGCAAAATAGCCCTTGTAAGCACTTGTGTGACTAACTGTAAGAACAGACTATTCTGTCCTAGGTGTTTTAAATTTTCAGTAGAAGCCTGAACACAACAGTTCATAAATCTCTCTTAGTCCTTCTTTTGCAACATTAACGTCAGGTTTTTGCTTTTGAAAAAGATTGTTTTCCCAGTAGCCCTTTTTTCTTCCGATATACAGTTTTAACATCCCAGGAAATATTATCTTCCTGAGGACTTATTCCATTTTTTATCTTCTTAGTATTCAGTGGTGGTTTTTTTTTTTTTTCCCCTTGACATTCAACCTGTGCTTTTCCTTGACGTTACTGTTTTTTTCTTGGCCTCTTTCTCATGCTTTGCATACCAGCAAGGGATAAAGCTTTGTATCTATTTTGGGTTTTGCAAGAATCCTCAAGGTATTGTAAAATTTGCAAGTGGTTTTCTGAGAGCTGAAATGGTAACTTGCTAGTCAATGAGAAGCTGTGTTACTATTTTTCCCTTGAAGTTATCCTTTATATATGTGCAAGCATGTTATACCGGGATTTAAATATCTCTCAGACCATGTTAATGAGGAACAACTCCATTAATGCCAGAGTGTGCAAGCATGTTATACTGGGATTTAAATATCTCTCAGACCATCTTAATGAGGAACAACTCCATTAATGCCAGAGCAGATTTTGTTTACAGAGAACTTCTATTCCACTGCTTTTTTTTTGGTGTGTGTTAATAAGTATGTACATACTACCATACTACACAGAAAACATACAGTAGCAAGTTCAATTTTGATCCAGATGTTAATTTTGAAAAAAGCAGCAGTCATGTCCAGTAGCGTACAGGTATCAACACCATTTCTAGCATTGGTAATGAGGGAATAGGTATTATTTCTTTATTTTCTTTCTTCATTCGGTATCTGACTTGAGGTTACAGGGGTATGCTGTTCAGAAATACATCCAGCCTAATTCTGATCTTGGTTTTCATGCTGTAGGTGAGGAGCTATTATACTGCTGCTAACAAAATCATGTTGATAAAACTGATGTGAAATGTTTTCTGGCCCATTGTATTTTATACAGGCCTTTTGGGAACCGTGATTGTGATTCTGACTTAATTTGTGCCTTTTCTCCATTAGTATAAGTGAGTTTGGCCAAATAGAATTCCTCTTGATTTGCATTAGTGGAAACAGGACAAGAATTAGGGCTCCACAGTAATACCATTTTTTAAAAATAAAAATGTTCCGTATGTGCATGCATGTAAACACACACATATTATACAGGCCTTTTGGGAACCGTGATTGTGATTCTGACTTAATTTGTGCCTTTTCTCCATTAGTATAAGTGAGTTTGGCCAAATAGAATTCCTCTTGATTTGCATTAGTGGAAACAGGACAAGAATTAGGGCTCCACAGTAATACCATTTTTTAAAAATAAAAATGTTCCGTATGTGCATGCATGTAAACACACACATACAACCCCAGTAAGTAATACTGTTTTTTTAAAATAAAAGTGTTCTGTATGTGCATGCATGTAAACACACACATACAACCCCAGTGTAAGTTTTTTTTCAGTTGCCATCAATCTGACGTACTGGCTTATCTCCATGTGTGCGACCCCAGTGTAAGTTTTTTTTTCAGTTGCCATCAGTCTGACGTACTGGCTTATCTCCATGTGTGCTTGTTTTTAGAAACCGTCCAAAATAATTGGTGATTCAACTGGTATTTTTTAAGGAAAAAAAGGTAGAAAAATTAACATTATTCAAGATACCTGTCAAAACCACTGCTAGTGAGACAACTTCCATTTCTTTTCTTATTATTTATTTTTAGAGAACTTTGTGCTTGTATGAATTACTAAAGGTGCCAGATTGACAGCCCTGGAGGCTGGCTTCACTTATTCATTAGCAAAAGAGAAACAGCCTGGGCAGCAGGTACACAGACCCACTTGCTGTGCTACACCCACGTGTCTCAGTTCTGCTGTGAAAAAACCCTTTTTGAGGATCCAAGGGTTTCAGTCCTGTTCACTCCTTGCCTTTCCCTGCAGCATTTTCTTCTAAAGGCACAACGTAATGGTCTTGCGTTGATTAGATTTGTGCACTAAAGACTACGCGGAGACCTTTATTTGATTTCACCAAACAGCCGTCAGATGGTGAGGAAGGCTCGGGGCTTACATAAGTCAGTAATTCTCACCATCTGGTCAATCAGTAAATATAAGGTCACTCTGCCGTCACAGCCATTTTGTTTTGCACCACATACAGTAAGCTCAGAGAATAAGTTAACTCTTGGTTTGGTTCTGTTGTTATTCTGCTTCAGACCTCCATCTCTACAGAGGCTTGCAGCCTGGGTGTGACAACTGAAAAGAGCAAAGCCCAGAACAACAGAGCTTTGACTGCTGGCCATAAATTCATTCCTTGTTTAAGTGAGCACACAAAGAGCCCTTCAAAAAATGCCCAGCAACTAACTGGGAATATCTCGTATTTTTGTGGTTTGTTTTTTTTGGGGGTGTTTTTTGTTGTTGGGTTTTTTGCTTTTAGAATCAACATCCATTCCCTCACATGAGTTGTTTTTAGTCATCCTGTGAATTGAGTCCTGTTTACTGCAGAGTATGACAATGTTAGCCCCACAAGATGCAATTACTGTAAGTTTTAATTTTATAATATTGTATGTGAATTGCAATTGATTTTAACACTGTATTGTGTTGCTAGATGCTCATAGCAGTTCTGCTTGCTTGCTAAGTGTGTGCAATACATGCTTGCCTCTCTGGGCTGCCGAGGATAGAGTTAAATTGACAAGTTAAAGTTAAAGCAGCTTATTCTGTCCATTCTCGGGAGGCATGATAAATGAGCAAGAATGAGAGGAGTCATATGAGTATTATTAATATGCCATCTTGAAATTTTTTTTCAGGGCTTCCTTATGTGCTGTTTATTAGCATATCTCAAGCATTTTTATAAATTATGTAGTGATATATTTATCCTTAATATAAACATCATTAAATAGGAGTAATTTTATTTAAAATAATTTTCAGCAAGTTCAGATTCCTTCTGTAATTAATTTGGGCTTTGGATCAGCTCTGAAGTGTGTGTTCCTTAGGGTTCGATCTTGTGTTCTGATGTTGATTTTTAGATCAATATATATATTGCCTCATGAAACATTTACGGACCAGATCTAAAAGAAGCAACTACTACTTTTTTCTGAGGAAGGTAATAGGAAAATATCAAGAGCCTACGTACAGAACATGGCGTGCTTGCATGGGGCAGTGGGAATTAAAAAGGGAATGTACCAGAAAGAGGATTTCAGAATGGTGTCTTTTCAGTCTCAAGCTTCTCTGTCTTAATGACAGTGCTTCTTGGCCACCAGGTCTACCCTGCTTGGTCAGCTGGATGGGTGTCTTCAGGCTTGTGTTTTTCAGCAGGCCTCTAAGTAATGCTAATGAATACTGTAATCAGCTGCAGTTATTAACTGGGTATCTCTAACAAAGGTGGTAACTCTGAGGGTCCATTGTAAAAATGCTACCTCTCCTTTTGTATTTGATGATGTCAGTCCTCAGAATTGAATGTGTATTTGCTCTCTGGACAGTTATTAGCAGAACATCTGTGTCCGCTCTTGCCTCTTTTTGAATTATAATAGTGAGGGTTTCCTGTGACAGCATTTCTTACGCAGATTGGCTCTATTCACCAACCAGGTACAGTAACAATGGGTAATTTAAAGTAATTCATTTTATTGCTGCCTCCTGTAGATTTTTGACTTTCATTTCAAAGTGGTGAATCTAGAGAGCTGGAGAAGTCTGTTCTGATCCCTATCCTGGTGCTGTGAAAAATATGAGATTCAAACAGTCCCACAGAGCCATCAGCAGCTGGATCAGCACAGAGCACTCTTTTGACTTTGGCTGAAGTCATTGTAACATTTTCTGGGCACTTTAAACTCTTTCATCACAGGTATGATATTTTTTTTTAGCTCTGATTTCCCAGTTTATATATGCTCATGAAACAGGATTTTGGATTTCAGTTCTACAGAAATATCCTCGCTAACATAAACACATTAAAACTGAGAAAACTGCATAAATTGAACCGTGATAACAGTGAACCTCTCTCCAATGGTGAAAACCCACTGCAGAACTGGATATCAAACCCAAGACTTCCAGCTCCCAGTCTGATTCGTATTATTGTTGTTTTGCTGTTATAATCCTTTCCAGTTCTTAGAGGTATGTTGCAGATGATTGCATCCTAATATATATGCCTGAAAATGAAACAAGATAGCAACATCTTGCTGCAATAAATAGAACGGAAATTGAAAATGTAGTAGATGCGTAGTAAAAGGATGATGTTTGCAAAATGTCCGAAAACTTTTCCTCATAATCTTGATCATAAAGCTACTTTAAACTTTGAAATTTTACCAAATGTAGAAATAAGCTCTTGTTGGTAGTAGAGTCTGTCAGCTGCAGGGTTTGCCACTCAGGGAAGTGATTGAAGGGAAGTTATTGGGTTTTCCCCCAGTACACCATTCTTCAGTGTGTGTGTGGTAAGCCTTATATTTGTTTTGGCTGCTCCCGTACCTCTTTTCTCTGAAAGTATGTCACTTACTGGAGGAAAGTAAAGAACTGAGGGTGACACAGAGGGAATGTCAACATGGTTTTAGCACTTCAGGCAAAAGAAACCGAGGTTTATGTAAACTTCTTGTGCAGATATGACACTAGTTCGTAATCTGAAGAGTGCTCTGTGTTCGCAGCAGGTCCTGACAAGGACTCTTGTTCCTCCTCCTTCAAGTGCTGGAAGTTTTTGGGAAGTGGCTGGATTTTTTTCCACCTCTATACAGGCAGGGATTGCATTCCAAAGTCCTGGTGGAAAAGGCAGTGGTGATGAGAGGGTTTATATTATTTGTCTCTTTGACTGAAAAATGGCATATCCACCACAAATGAGGTGGTATGATCCTGGGACAGTGTCCTAAATAGCATTCTGTCTTGCAGTGAGTGGTTGAGATGTGCTTCATAAAGACAAGCAAGGTTGTTTTCTTCATTGCAATATCATCATGATCAAGGTATTCAGAATTTTTTTTTTTTTCCCCAAAGTGTTTGGTTTTGGTTTGGTGTTTCCACCCCCAGCCCTCATCCCCTCCAAAGGCCTGGTCTCTTAATTAATCCCTTCATACTTATGATCTTGTTAATTTCCCTTTAGATTCATGGACATGGCCTGACTGTAATGTAGTAATTTTACATTGTAGTGTAGTATGCTCTAAGTAATAATGAAAAAGTAGGATAAAGTAGATTTTACTGGAAGAATTTCTACTTTTCACTGATCATGTGTGGGGTTTTTTTGCTCTTGGGTTGTTTTTTTTTGATACCATAGTCATTGTTAATTAAGTTAGATTTAAGACAATAGGAGAAACATCAGTTATCTAGGATATCTAGGCCGAATAAAAAGAGTATGGCACAATAATTGCACAATGATGCTCTCCCATGTAGCATGTAGTGAATTTTGAAAAATTTGAAACAGGTCATTGTAGATTCATTCCAAATCTGGACACTTGGTTTTCTTATTTCTCTTGCTATTCCCAGTGGTTCAGGGTGACTCTGTGCATTTCCAGAGTATCACTAATATATATATATATGTGTGTACACATATAATTATGTATCATATATCACACGGTGTATGAAACAACTCTATGTTAGTGGAAGGAAAGTTGAGTGTGTGTTTGTGTTTTTCCATCTCACTCAGGTGTTCCTAATTGTAAGGCGAAGCAGGCTGTTTTGGGGAGAAGGCATGGTACTTGAATTTACCCTTCTGGAACTATTTATGAGTTGTTAGACTAAGAGCACACAGTGAAGGCTGTCAGACAGTACACGATAGACGCAGAAAGTGGTCTGTGTCCTGTCATTTGCACGTGCCTTGAAAAGAGGTGAAGGGCACTGTGTAAAGACTTCTGTGCTCCTCTTAGTGATGCTCCTTCTGTCATACAAGTTTCAATAGTTATTGCAAGCATCCCCAGTTGCGACAAGTAGTTAAAATTTAGCATGTGTAAAAAAAAATGGGGGATTTTGTCTCTTTTAGCCTTGTTTACTAAGCAAATGAGGCTTATGCTATCTCTGTCAGATGAACTTGAGAATGTTAGGCGATCTTTGGATATTTTGGATGTTCTTCTGGGAGCATATTTGTCCAAAAGATTTATCGGAGGTCAGTTGATTTATGCAGCAGTAAATGTAGCTGAAGATATGTCTTGGGTATAGGGGTTTGGGGGAAGCAAACAGATTTACTTACTTTTCAGTGACTTCAGATCTTCATATCCTGAGATGAATTTTTAAATGCACAGAAGGCAATTATTATGTGAAAGCATGATGAAAGTAATGGGGTTGCACTGGTATCAGAGGGTTTAATTTGGCCTGTTTTGTTATTAGCATTGATTGAGACATATGAGCAAGAAATAATCCAGTTTTACTTCCAGTGCCCAAGGCTGAGTTTTTAGGAAAACTGACAGGAAACGTGTATACATCTTTCACTTCTAAACTGAGTATATGTGGCCTGGAAGTCTGAGAGTTACATTAAACCCAGGTCATGGCAACGTTGGTTGTGTGCCAGAATTGGTTTTTCTTTCTCCGCATAGAGGTGATGTGTACATGTCCTCGACCAACTGCGCTCTCTTCTCATTTGCTCTCCATTCCCCCTTCAAGTCTTTTCTCAGGATGCCTTGGGTGGAAAAAGACATAGGTGGACTATTTGGGTAATAAAGATAAAGCCCTTCCAAGAGTCCAGTAGATTAAATTACAGACACCATATTACTCCAGCTTCTGGCATATTGACTCTGGTGCCTTGCACGCCATCCCTGGGGTGCTGCCTCCCTGTGACAAAGGCTTCGTGGCAGTCGAGCTCTAAGGGACTGTAAATTCACTTCTCTGTTAATTTATGAACATTCTGGCCATCCACCTGTAAACTGTAGTGTAGCTGATGGTAAACAGACAGATAATTATATAAACCCATGTCTTCTACATACCTAAACAACAAAATGTTTATAACTGTTGCTTTGCTGATATAGAGAATTTTTCCTATTTACTGTTTCTATACTTACCAGATTACATGTAAAAACCATAAAATCCTTTATATTATCCGTAAACATAATAAAAAATGCTATACTACATAACTTTCACTTAGTCAATAATTCCAGGCTTAGCTTGAGGGGTTGAAAAGCAAATTATTCCTGTTACAAATTTTAATTATGCCATAAACTTTGGGAAATAGCTATTGATCTTCAGCATCTGGCATCAGAAATGTCGCCTGCTTTTTTTGGTTATTTAGTTTGTGAGTAGCATTGTCATATAGGATAAAAATAAAAAATGCCACAGGAGATGAAGATATACCATATGCAAATGAGAATATTTTGGTTTGTTTGTGTACTAAAAATATTTTATTGATGAAGAGTTTTTTGTTTCTTTTTTTTTAGCTATCTCCAGAGAAATTTGCATTTGAGATGCAGGAAAGCAAATTCTAATTCTATCAAGGTTTGTTTATGTACTAAAAATATTTTATTGCTGAAGAGTTTTTTGTTTCTTACCAGATTTTTTTTTTTAGCTATCTCCAGAGAAATTTGCATTTGAGATGCAGGAAAGCAAATTCTAATTCTATCAAAGACTCTTTCTCACTATGGGACACTATAATGTATACAGTATGTTTCTTGTCTTACAGGTACGTTTCAAATTGCAGTTGCAATTCAATTGACTTTTTTCTGTTGTGAAAAAGCTATAAATCCAAGAGCCAGATAAGACAAAAGCTGGAACCTTATTTTTATACTTTTTGCCGTAAACCTGGGCTGTTAGATGGTGGGTGTTAGTTTAAAAATTGTAAGTCTGGCTTAAAATCATAAAATTTAAACTCTGATCTGATATGAAATCAGTGACAAAGCTAGCATTGCTCTTCAGCACAGTGAGCTCCTACTCAGATGTCACCGAGTAGGAGGAAGAACTTCTTAACATGTTTGAATTTCAGAACAGCGTGTAATGAGTGCGGCATTACAGAAATGCAGACTACCTTTCTAATCATAGTAAGGCCTAGAGCCAAATGTGTTGTTTCATGGCATGTCTGCTTATGGTTCATGAGGTTTGACTGTAGGTGAGAGAAGAGAGAGAACTAAGGTGATCCCCAAAAACAGTCATTTTAGGTGACTGGAAATACAGGCTATACTGTCATTAAAGTTTCAGTACAAGGATCCTTGTTGTCAGAGCAGGATCAAGTTCCCTTTTTTTCCCACATCCAAAATGGTCTTTGAGGAGATGCTGCTTGGCACCTTCCTTTCGAGGTGAATGGAAGCAGATAGTCTTTCCTATCCAGTGGATCTGGAGCTACGTAGAGAAAAATGTGTTAGAGACCTCCAAAGACCTGGCCCTTGGAAGGACGTCAGGGTAAACTGACGGTAATGGTAAAGAGAGATGGAGACTCTCAGACTTCTGAATAGGTGCCTGCTGGGAATCAGGGTAAACTGATGGTAATGGTAAAGAGAGATGGAGACTCAGACTTCTGAATAGGTGCCTGCTGGGACCGAAAGGTGCTTGTTTCCTTTCCAAATATCTGCATCGTGTAAAGCAAGGAGGTAGTTTATGTGGTTCTGAGAATTGTGCCAAATCAGTGAAAAGGTGCTTGCTTCCTCTCCAAATATCTGCATCGCGTAAAGCAAGGAGGTAGTTTGTGGTTCTGAGAATTGTGCCAAATCAGTGCTATTTTAGTTGGCTCAATACAAAGACAGACTGAACCTAATCTTAGTGCCAAATACTATGTTGATGCATCTTTATTAAAAGGAAGAATGTTTGACCAGTCTACCCACAACGCATGTGGGTAGACTGGTCTGTAAAGGGAACTCCCAGAACACCCTTGAGAAATATTGTACTTTTCCCCCTATTTCAGAAAGGGGTGGATGCACCTCTATCACACTTCCTGCTTGTTAGTTCTCCCGAGATTCTTATCTTTTTATCTTCATGTACCCTGTGGTGAGCACTGATACCAAGCAACATCTGAAGTTTCTCAAACTTTGTGCACGTTACAGCAATGCTCTGACCTCTTATTGAAGAAGTAAACTAAGCAAACTAGGGCAAAGATGACTTCAGAGAGGCAGCTTGTAGGAGCTGTTGCCAGCTCTTCGGCAGGAAATTGCTCCTTTGGAAGAGTATCTGCCGGTGGCGTATTGATGCTGGAACCTTCTGGCTGACATTACTCTGCCCAGCCTTGAACAAGAGGGGTAGGAAAAATATCGTTGAGGCTTGCAGGCATTTGAGGTGGCCAAACTGACAGGTTGCACTCCAGCAGGTAAACGGTAGCCTATTAAGAACACACAGAGACAAAATGTGTTGTGTGAGCGTCAACTGTTTTGTTGGGATGAACCTCGTTGAGAAAGACAGCTGTGGCTGTTTCAAGGGCACAGAGCAAGGATGCATGTTCTGAAGGCTTTCTATAGTAAGTTTTGACATAAATATTTTCATATAAGACTAAGTGTCTAAATGGAAGCACCTGCATTCTCTTTGTGGAGTGGGACTAAGGTGGTGTGTCTATCTGACTGCGGAGTCCTCTTTGTAAAATTAAAAACACTGCACCACCCCCAAATTTGTCTTCTCTGAAGAACCCTAATACTGTTTGAATATTTTTGCTTTCATTTTTTGAAAAAAAATTAAATGTGTGAAATGTATGCATTTTTCACAGGGGAAAAAAATCCATTTAAATGCCCAGTTCTCTCTAAAAACTTCCAACAGTTTGACAACCCAGACCTGCCTTGATTTTTCACTCCTCTGCAGTTACCCTTCAGCCATTTAATTTGGGCTTTGTACTCTGGAAAAGTTCTGCCATCTATGCATTGAGCAGTTTATTTTGGTGACAAAAGGAAGCTCAATACCTTGAAAGAAATCTAAGCTCTAATTTTTATATACTCCATTTTTTAATGTATCGTTTCTGGCTGGCAGGTCAGATTTGTACTGCTGCCATATTCAGCAACTTAAAATTCATGTTGGTGTGTCACTGCAGTTACTACACTTACCAGAAAACTATTAACTTTCAGTTAATGATAGCAGAAAATGTTTTATAATAAACTGTGAAATAACCTAATCATCTGCAAAAGGTGTAAAGATTTTTATATTAAAATCCAATTAACTTCTGCTTTCTTTTTTTTGTTTCTTTTTTAGCCAATCAGTTATGTAAGACATGCAGTTAATTGGCTTTAGCTTTGTAGGGCATTTGTGTTTGCCATGACATGGTGTCTGCTCTAACAATAGACGACTGCCACTAAATTTTCTGATGTTTACATGTAGGGAGATAGGCTCCTCTTTGGTAAGAAGAGAAAGGAGAAAGAAGGAGCTTGTACCTGTTAAAGCTGGATGCCGAGCTGTGCTCTGAAGACTGAAAGCCATAGGTGGGCTAAGACAAAAAATGACTTGGTTCAGTTTTGGGTTGAATAACAGATTTTCTGTATGGGCTTGAGTTGCCCCCTTGTCTTGCTTTGTGCCAGTGGCTTGCTTCACTTTTCACATTGGACTCTCATTTGAGACAGGCAGATAGGAGCTACCTGAGCTCTGCAGGCATTGCAGGGTTAAAATCTGTCAATAATTCCCAAGTGCCTTTATCTTAGTGAAGGTAAATACGATAGCGGGCAAGGACTACTTACGGGTACCTTTGTGGTTTTAATTGGCTCATTTCTAACAGTAGAAGAGACTGTTCAAATGAAATGGAAAAAAACAGAGTCTTCTATACCAAAAGACACTTTCCTAAGATGTGAGGTTAGAATGTACTGAGATATTTAAAATGAAGAGGAAGAGTCAAATATTATCCGAAATATAGTCTTCCTGAAATGCGAAAATTGAGATTTGGCTTATAAATGCAGCATATATTTTTTTCTTATTCTGGTATTTCTACCTTTTGTATTTTTAAAGGTAAACGACGTCCTTCGTTTTTGGCATGGATGTCTTAGAATGTCAGTACCTGTTGTGTCCTGACTCTGCCTCTGCTGAAGGTGGCTCTTCAAATCCCTGAGGAACATCACAAGGGTCTATAAGCCATCCTTCTCTTGGTATTGCACTCTTCATCTGCAGATTAGAGATTCCGGGTTACATATCTGTAATCATCGTACTTGGAGGCTGTGTTTTGGGTCAGTGCATGTATACACACACATAGCTGTGATCATGTTCTGCCTACAGCCATTTTTCATAAATCAATAGCATGTGAAGTACATTGTCTGCCTACCTTGGATATGTAGTTCTGTTTTGTTAAATTCTGTCCTTCCCATGGATCACAGTGGGGACAAATGGGTTGAGCAGTGAGGGAAGGTTGTACAATAACTTGTTGTACATGTTCGTGGTTACACACAGGAAGGCAGTGGTTAAAGTTCACCATTGTTTACACACTCAACTTTTTACTGAAATCAGCTTTAAAAAAGTTAGATGTTAGGTTTCTTGCCTTTCAATATGTGATTGTAGTCCTAACCCAGGAAGTTAGTGATACATTCACAGAGAATAATCACATTATTTCTCCAGTCATCTAGCTTAGTCAAGAAATCTTTCCTGAACAGATTCTGTGAAGGTGGAAGAGGTGGGTTTTCTTCTTTAGATCTACCCAAAAGCAAGAGAAAAATCAAATTAATTCTGAAAACAAAAAGAGTCTTAGTGTCAAGATGCATGTAGCCTTAGGATATTGTGTTCTTTGGTTTATTTTATTTATGCAATGAGGAGAGTCTATTGTAGCTTTATTTCTGTTTATTGCTTTGTCTTTAATGCAGACCAAAAGAAAACCTTTTATTGAATTTAATGTCTGTGTCCTAGTTCTGCAGCGTGTACCGCTGTGCCCCCAGTAAATGAGGATAAGGTCCAATAAAACCCGTCTTTTGTCTGTTTGCAAAGTTAGCTGCTGTGTTTAAGAAACTTGGATTGTTCCTTTTTTTTTTCCTAGCTTGATGTCAGCTGCAGCTATTTGAACTGGATTGAATCTTTTCCAATTACAGCAAAACTAAAAAATGCAGGAAAGAAAAATCACCTTCGTGTTTCCAAAGTGATTTTTTTTTTTTTAAACTAAAATGGGTTTTCTGTTGTCTCGAAAACAGATGTTTGTTTAAACCCAATCACGAACTCATACTTGGATTTAATTTATTGTTTAATTTTATACCAGTCTTTTGTAAATGAACTGCTGCAGGAGCAAGCGAGTAGGAGTTTTCTATTTACTGACAACTTGGAATGGGGTTTCTTTCAACACAGAGTTAAGCATCCCAGGAAAAGAAATAAAATTGCTGATGAAGCAGGTTCATATATATAGATATTTGTCAGGGTTTAAAGATGCAGTTGCTTCAGTTTGCAGCACATCTCCACTTAGGTCTGAGTAATTCAGTTTGGTCCAAATTAGATCTCAGTCTTCAAAACTCAGACTGATCTCCACTTAAGTCTGAGTAATTCAGTTTGGTCCGAATTAGATCTCAGTCTTCAAAACTCAGACTTCTAAGAAGTGATTTTTGTGCTGGTTTCTTTTTTCAGCTGTGGAAATCTGGGGGCTTGGCTGTGTTCGGTTGTTCATATGTGCCGCATCTGAGTGCAGACAGGTCTTAAGTGGAGGCGATGAGATACAGCTGGTATCTTTAAATTAGTTTTGACCAGATGTGAAATAGGCCCACTGAAATTTCATGATGGTCATCTTGTTTTTCTGTATGGAAATTCTTACCTGGTAAGCAAACACAAATGTTTGAGGTTTTGAAGCAAACCCAAGCTTTAAAACTTTTGCTGAATTGCAATAATATACTCCTAACAGGTGATAGGCATTATAAGCACGAACATACACGCAGTTTTAGTAAATCTATTTGTCTCGTTTGTCCTACCTATCATAGTTGATTTAAATTCTTCCTCTTACAGACTACAGAGAAGTTGCGTTTCATTTAATTCACTTTCTCTTGTTTGTATTTCTTACTCAGAATTGGAAGAGGGAGCATCCAGTTCATCCAGTGATGTCTGGCTTTTCATGGAAACAAAATTAAAAAAGAAATAAATAATGCATTGACTCTTTCAATACTAAAAATAAATTTTAAAAATACTAAATTTAAGTCTGGAACATTCATTTGAAATAGGCAAATTACAGTTGATTGTGCATAAAAAAAATAATATCCTGTTAGCATGCTTCTTTTCGACAGGCTGTATTTAGCAAACTTTTTTTCTTGTTTTCTGTTTTTTATGGCATGGGTTAAGAAGTTATAATTGGCTGTATTTTTCATTTTGTGTTAGCTGGTTTTATTTTGGTATTTGTTTTGGGAATTTAGAGCTTAGGTCTTTGAATATGCACATCTGTTGTAAAGATGGGAAACTGATAGAGGCATGATTGCTTACTGTAATAGGAGAAAATTAAAACCCTATATCCTATGGAATAGGATAGGAGCAGAATGCTGAGACAGGATGTTTGAAAAAGCAGAATTTGAAATGTTACTGAATCGTTCTGTTATCATTTGTAAACCATTGTCACTGTGAGGCATTTCAGCCATTTTAAATTGCTAGTGTATAAATGTTTAAATTATGCCAAGTATAAAGATAAACATTTCTGTTATGCTTCAAAATTTGAAGATCATCAGTAACTTCCTATTCTTCACCAAGTTCAATTTCATGCACGAGTAACTGATGTTTTCAGATGCAGTCAGTGGTGTGGCTTCTGCAGAGCTTTTAGTTGGTAAGGGAGAGGAAATCAAATAATTTTGAATAGCATATGGTTGATTTACTAAGGCCATTGTGACAGCGTATCCCGTATCATGTTATTAAACACAAGCACTATGGTATTAGTCATTTTATGTATCATCATAATTGTATAATTATGGTATTATATATACCCAAGTTTGTTCCCAGTAGCTTTAAAGGCAGATTTTAAATTCCATGTGAATTAGAATACGTTTTTGTCTTCATCAGGCCAGTCTTTTCAAAAAGCTCCTGCAGATTTCAAATTCACCCATTATTAAAGTTTTCCTTTCTCAAATCAAAACTTGATAGTTTCAAATAGTTTTTTGTCTTTTTAGAATTAGCTGAAATTAGGACCTGGTGAAAATGTGGTTTTAACTACTTTAATAGGACCATTTGAAATTATTTTCTTCCCATAATGAATGAAATTTCTAATGATTCTTCCAGTTTACTAATTTGCATTGTTGTCTGGCTGCCATGCGTTTAATCATCAAAGAGTAAACTGGTCATATTGTCACTAGGAGTCTGTCAGGGATTTCATCTCTTGTTAGAAACACAGTGACTGGCATCTCAAAATCAAGTAGAAGATGCAGGAACCCAGTTCTGGTATGGGGCGTTGTGCTTATCCAGCAAACCACTTGCTTTCTGTCTGCATGAGTCTGCTGGTCGTATTTTGCTGTCTGGTGCTAACCAGCAGAAATATATTTATTTTGGTAGTAACAGTTTCAGAAATGTCTGGGTTTATATTGTTGTTTTACATTTACTGTTATTAACAGAAGGCTATGAGTTGAGCCAAATTACTTTGCATGGTTAACTGCAAAATAGAAGTTTTCAGCTAGTTCTGAAAAAAAAAAAAAAAAAAGAAAAAAGAACGGCAATAGAACAGTTGTTTCCTTTGGTAAGAACTTGCTGCTTACAGAGATTTTACATGTTTGGTGTTACATATTAGGCAAAATAACAATGATGATATTACATACTCCCAACTTCCTTGCTGTGTTTATATTGCCAAAGATGTTTAAACATTAATAATGGTTTATACATTTAAAAAATATAATATGGTATTTTAAGATTTTATAGGTAGAAGCCCAGAGACTATTAATGTACTGAAGTTAGAGGGATGGTTCAGTCTTCATCTGATCACAGTAATGAAATCCAAATTTCAAACAATAATTGATCATTAATCTTCTAAAAACTAATTAAAAAGTTATAAAAGAAACAACAATAAAATGATTTTTCCGAGAGTAAAGATTCCCACCCTCTGTGTACATTTCTGATAAAGGAGGGAACACTTAATAAATGTGTAAAAAAGAGAGCAAATAGATCTTACTTGTAATTCTTTGTTTGCTGCTTAAAATTATGGTAACCATGATCTCTGTGTGACTGCATGTCATCTGCTGTCCAGCTGGGCTCTCATATCTGCAGTCTGCTAAATTGTAAATGTTTGGGGTAGTTCGAAGTTTCCAAGTTGTGCAATACTAGAACAAGGAAGAATTACTAAGAACTGCTAATCTTTGTGTTTTGTTTTGGGTTTTTTTGCTCTTAACTACTTTTAATCCTAAACCAAATCTTTAATTTTCATTTGGAAAATTGAATATGTGGGGGGAAAAAATTGTAGTATTGGAATGATATGAGAAACTCTGTCCTTGTTTCCCTGTGCCAAGTCTCGTTGCCTATCACACCACCAATACAGAAAGAAATTTGAATGGTTTCACCCATCTGGTTATAGCCTCTTAAGTAATTCATAGACAATGGTAGCATAGGAGGAAAAATAACTCCTTTGGTATTTCCAGCGTTGGCCATAATTAAGCCTTAGCTTGTCATTATTTCTTACACTTTAATTTTGTTGTTGAAAATATCAGGGTGTAAAAAATGTGAAAACATTTTTTTTTACTCTTGCATTTCCTTTTTTTTTTTTTTTACATTTGTTAGTAGCCGTTCCTCAATATTATTTCAAGATTGAAATACAGTTATTAAATTCATGTGATAGGGATGTTGGTGTGCCCTTTCTTTCCTTATTTTTGAGACGGGTTGGCTGTGTGTTGTGTTAGAGGGAGGGGAGAGAGAAAGGGCTTTATGAAGGAAGAGCCAAAAACTTCATAACCTGCTTATAAAAATATTATTATAAACTGCCTGCACTTGTTAAACACTCAGTAAGACTCTGAAGTGTTAGCCATTATGAACCTGGCTGCAGTTGGCATACAACTTTTATCTTGTGTGCTTTGCTTTGTTACAGTAATAAAAGTGTTAATTAAAAATGGGAAGGTCCTAAGTGCAAAAATAGCAAAAAAAAAAAAAAAACCCAGTATTTTTATAGTCCTTTCCCACAGCAATTTTTTTTTTTTCTCTCTTCCTGTGAAGAGACAGAAAGCTGGTTCTACCCAAGACACTTCTTTAAGTGGTCATGGAAGAAATTGTAGCACAGAGCCCAGACCTGCAGTTACAGCTCAGCGTCAATGTGATGCTGTATCTCGAAGCGGTGAAGCTGCCCTGCGTCGCAGCCGAGTGGCATGTCTCTGTAGGAAGGACAAGTACGTGGTCTAAAGGCTGTTTTTCTAAACCTGGAGCCTGAAGTGACATACCTGGATCCTAACTGGGATGTCAGTGATCTTTTGTCACGTTAGTAATTCATCAGTGCATTAAGGCCCTGAAACCGTGGTCCGGCAGGTCCGTGCGGAATACAGCCATCGCCTCATTGTTGTTGCGCGTCTGTAACTCTGGATTGAAACCATTCAAGTCTGGGAAAGTGAAATCCCTTCTTTCTCCGTTCTCCATCTTTTTGCCTTGAATTGTATTTTCAGTCAGACTTAAGATTATTACGCCTTCTGCAAGTATACTGCTGAACAGTGAACCATTCCCTGTTCCTGGAACAATGCACTAATCTATTAAGACTCCTGAAACACAGTCAGTGCTGATGTACCCTTGTCAGATGTCAAGTTACCGCAAACTCCAGCATCTCCGGACTGTTGCTATTCTAATGTCTGCTTGACTGTTCAAAGCTCATTATGGGTTGTTCCTCTCCTGAGAACTGCATTGTGTGCTGCCTACACAATATTACACAGAGTTTTATTCGGGAGGTGCTGATAACAGACTCGATTTGCTAGTTTGCTTGATGCTAGATCATGTTTCCTGCTTTGCCGGCTGTTCAGTGTAGAAATTGGTCTAATTTACTTCAATTTAAATGTTAATGATCCTCTTTTTCTCGAAGCAAAGGGAAACATGCACAATCACTCTGAAAATAAAGATTTATTCTCCTGCCAATCCTCGTAATAACTTTATGTCTAAGAAACCTCTTTAAATACTTGTTTTGTTGTTTGGCATTAAACTAGTTCTTAGACTTTTTAAAGGCATTGATCAAAGATTGAAATTTCAGACTCAATCTTGACAATATATGCACTTATTTGAAGCCAGTAAAAATTCTTTGCTTTTGCTGTTGTCAGGTTTTTCTCCCGCTCCGTAATAGTTGTTGAAGCTTCAAAGTGCTTTACGAATTTTGGGGTTGTAAATGTCAATATTTGATCAAATATTCAGTGAAGTTTTATCATATGCTTTACTTGAAAACTTTTGACCACCTGTATTTATATCATAGCACGTTTTACAACCCTTACTTAAATTTTGTGCTGCATCTGCTCATAAACCACGTGCTACCATAATAGGAAGCAACCCTTGCCTTGGATAGCTTCCTTTCTAAATAAGTGTTTGTTTAGAATAGAGCAGAAACAGGTATTCATGGTGTATAATAAATATGTGTTTATTTAGAATCGGGTATATGTGGTACAAACTGATGGGTGTAGAAACCGTGCGTGTGGTTGGCCAAGCACGGGGGCTGCGGGTGTCGTGGGTCGTTCCCCAGCCGAGTGAAGCGCCCGGTGCCCAGCGCTCCTGCAGCAACGCTGCTTGTGATCATGATGGGGTTGAAACAAATGTGAGCATACTGCCGGCGTGAAAACATGACAGGGGCCTGCAGATGACTGTGTTCTGACACACTGTGAGCAAGGGAGATAGATTTTTGACTGTTTTTCTGAATTGTTGGGATTGCCAGGCTCTGGCTAGTGCATTAGAACAAAACACAATTGCAAAGCTGGTGCTGGAGGGGAATGCTAATGAGCACTGGGGAGGCTTTAAAATCTTGGGAGGGGGCTGGACTTTGCTGTTTCCATTAAAGGAATTAATAAGAAATTAACTGTTCATTAAGACATTCACAAAAGTACTAATTTTATATTTCAAGTGGCTGTCGGTGCCTCTTCTCTTTCTTCCTTTCTTGTTTTCCACTCTGGCTCCTCAGGAAAAAAAGTGTGCGGGTCAGCTGGCTGTGTTCAAAGCTACGATCCCAGCATCCATCTCTTGTCGTGTTCATGTAATGAAGAATAGGGAAGACATACCCTACACATCCAGGAATCATGCTGGATAAAATTAGATGAGTGAAAGTAATATACCCTGGCAGAGGGCTGCTGCAGCTTCCGTGTCCTTCCATGTGCTGTGAAGATGGAGAATCTCTCACAATTTGGATGTTGCAACTTCATGTTCGTTCTGCAAGACAGAGGGGAGTTTTCCTCTCTATCAGCCTGTTGAAGTGGTTTGTGAAGTTCAGTCACTTGAAGTTGCTTTCTCATTCTTTATTAAATGGGCACGGCTACCATCTCATATACAACAGTGTAAAGATAGGTGCTTGTTTTAAACAAAGTGAATGGGGATATTAAGGAATATGCTATGTGCATTCTGAACCTAAGAAAATACATCTGCTTCCTTTTAAAATGAAAGTACTGTTTCTGTTTATGATAATAGCTGAGGCTGCCATTAATTCTTATTTTGTTCAGATATTCTTCACAGGCAAACGTGCTAAACCAGTTATAATTACATCACCACATTTGCTGCTTGGAATATCATTTATTGGCTTTGGATTAGGTGTCTTAATTACTTGATTGCTGTATTTTGGATTTGGGTAAATGTCTCTTCATCTTTGTGGCATTACAAGTATGATTAATATCAGCAAAAAATATTGAAGTCATTAGCCTTTAGTGTTCAAATTTTTTCCTTTTTTTGTCAAGATGGAAGGATGTGTCAATAAGAAAACAATTTTCATTTCAAATGAGTGCTCATAAATATGTAGAAATTAAAAAGCAATGAATTGTTTTTATGAATTTTAACGGATGGTGTGGTGCAGCATTATGCAAAGGAAATGAATGGCATAAATTACAGCAGTATATTAATTCATATAATTTTCCTGTACCTCATTTCATATGTGTTAGTTGCATCTAGACAAGTCGTTGTGGCACACGTTGTGAGTCTTTTCCCACACCACTGAAACTCTTCCATTACTAACCTGCCATACGGTAGCATTTTTAATAGTGCTAGTCAAAGCTGTAGCAGTGTTTCAGAGAGGCTGAGGGGAGGTTTGCTTTGCTAGACAGCGTAAGATAAAGGATGTAACAAGAAGTACTGATGCACTTTAATGCTGTATTGGCATTACTGTGGTTTCCTGCTACCTTTTATCGACATTACATTTTTCAGTTAAATGTTAATGCAGAAAGTAGCGAAATAACTGTGTGTGTTTCATTCTGTGTCTCCCTTGCTGAAAGGGACCTAAGTAAAGGATTATTTGACAAAGTTATTTTATTGCTTTGTATAGTTATTTATTTTACATCAATGGCAGGATTAGAGCATTGTATGTGGTCACAGGGTGAATTCATGGAAAATGATAGAAAGCGTATTGCCTGATTTGTAATGGACATCAGTGGGCAGGAATTTTGCTTCTTCCTCTAAAATCTATGATCAGAGCAAACTGTGGTATTCAAGGACAAAACAGGACAATGCGAATAGGCAGACATATTTAAGATGGAAAGGTCAGAGTCATATCTGTTAAGAAAAAATTATAGACCGTCATTCAAGAGTAGCTGTGGTTTCAGAAATAGAAGGCTACAGGAAGACCTGTGTGCTGTGGAGGTAATTATTGCTGGACAGCTTCAGTGACTTTGTTTAGCAGTATAGAAAAAACAGGTTCAAAGCAGAGTCCTGCTGAGCTTCAGATAGATAGGTGCTCGTAGGGGAGAAAGTAGAAAGGAATATGAGTAGAAATGAGGCAGTGGCTTAAAGCTAGCGGAGGTGTTTTCAACCTGGCAGGCGCGGGCTCAAAGAGTCAGTGGACCCTTGTAAGGATCCGTGAGGGTAACGAAGGAAAACAAAACTTGTGTCTGCTGGCCTAAATTTGCTATATAGGAGTCTGAACTGGCAGGAGAAAAAGTCAAGGGTCAACAAACTGGAAAACTCCAGAATTAAAACTTAAGTGCCCAGACCCATCCTCAGTTATATTTGCTGGAAGATGAGTTTCTAATAGCTGATAGGATACTAGATTACTTCCCTACCAACACTTTAATTAGCTGCAGTTAAAATTTTAAGTTTGGATTGCACTTTGTACTGGTGGCTTCCTAAAAAGCTTTATTGCTTTTAGAAGATGATGTGCTTTTTTTGATTAAAGGTTTAGCTTCCTGTTATAAAGAACAGAAAAATTCTTGGTCCAGCTGCTTTTTATTTTAGCCATCTTTAATGGGAAAATTAGCCTTTGAAAGGTATCTAAATTTTGCAAAAAGCAGAACCTAGATTCTCTAGTGTATTCAAATATGCACAAACAGGCACTGTAGAGCAGGTAGCTGAAAATCAAACATTATGTTATAGCTGTAAAAAGATATAAAACAGATGTTGTATAACACCTTTTCAGAGGTTATTTCATTAATGTATTAACTCAAGACAGTATTTAAGATCATTCTTCTTTTCAAATGTAGTTAAAGTAATTTATTATAAATTGAATCTAAGCACTGATCTATGGATTTAAATCAGAAACTTGCTGAAATCGGAAGGCTCAGCAGGTTCACTAACTTTAGCTACTCCCTAAAGATAAACCTTCATAGTTTTTCACAGCTCTCAGAAAATACCAAACTGTGATTTTCTTTTGATTTAAGTAAAACAAAAATATGTCCCAAAATGTATTCCTTTTGAAGAAAAAAAAAAATATATTCCTTTCCCTCCCACCGTATACAATGCAGCATTAGATAGCCACACATGAACATTTCAGGAAGTGGAAGCCAGGTCTGGATCTGAGGCCAGTTCATCTCGCAGCAGGCAGTGTGAAGATACCAGGTTACTCAGTGTTTGTTTACATGTCTCTACATCATTTCACATGACATGATGTTAACGTGCCTTTCAAAACAAATTTATTTGACTTGAATGCAAATGCATGTAGTGCAGGAAGCCGTGGCACCTAGGAGCGATGATGGTACATACCCAACTGCAAATATTTTATTATTCTTTCTTCTAGATATGTTCATAGAGGAAGATGTTTTTTACTTTAGAACAACTTTCGGTGTTCTGTTGATTTGCCATTTAAAAATAGATATGTTTTCATTCTAGATGTCCATTGAGTAAGGACACTTTGAAGTTAGTGGCCTAAAGGCATTTGTTTCTTCTTGCAGCAATTTTCAGATATTTTCTTGATTCCTGACATACTTTTTTTTCCAGACATGCATTCTCTAATATCTTCTAGCCAGATTCCAGCTGGCACCTTATATCAAATTTGACCTTCCTCCTTGTCCTCTTAATTTCCTTTATGCAAATTGCAACCAGTAGAAGAATAAAAAACATACAGAAGAGTCAAAACAAATCTACAAAGAAAATCTGTTAATAAATGGAAAACTTAAATAGACTTTAGAAAATAGATGGTTATTTTCATTACACTTGTGCCTATTTTTGTGTTTCCTGAAATCGCTAGAACTAATATCAAAGATTACATGCAGTATCAGTAGGCTAGTGGGGTTTGTTTTTAGAAAAGAAAAAGCTCTGCAGCTTGGAGATAAAGTGTAATGTAGTAGTTGCTAAGGTAACTGCATGTTTTTGTGAATAGTGGAACAAATTAGGTGAGCAAAACATCTGTAAATTGTCAATACGTAGGTTAGAGCTGCCCTTAAGCTGCAGAAATTAACCTCCTCAGACCTGCTCGTGAAGCCAAGGAACATGGAGGAGGAATGGTTGTGCTGAGCTCCCTGTGAAGCTTGTACCCCAGTGAATGCTGTCACTTGTCCCAGGAAGCGCAGGTCAGCTGTGATGGTGGTGGTGGGATTTCAAAGGGCTTCCGAGGAGGGACAAGTCTGACTTGTGCGTGAGCACTAGTAATTTGAAATGTAGAGGCAAAGCTTTGTATGATTAGTTTCCAATGTTAGTCCTTTACAAGAATTATCGTTATGGGGAATGGGAGGTGAGGGGAAACACCCAAGTGTTGTGAACTAAGTCTTCCTGGTGCTATAAGGCACGTTCTCAAATGATGGCACGGAGCATACAGCCACCTGCTTGGGCAAACAGATACAGAGGGAGCCTCCAGGCTGTTTTCTCAAGACCGTGTTCCTTGAAGGTCACCTGGGTTGATCTGAAGGCAGCTTGGGCATGCCAGTGTTGGAGGCTCCAGCTGACTTGTTTCCTCCTACCACTAGATGTTTTCAATAACCTGTAGCTCCTGCACCAAGCATAGCCCCATGGCTCATCAAATGAAGCAACTTTTGCGTGAGAGTTGCACTCTTAACTTCTCAGGAGCTTTCTCTACTCCTGACAGGGGGCCAGAAGGTACCAGTAGAGCTGCACCTATTCTGGGTTAGATTTATCCCAGCTGCAACGCACAACATCTCTACCCAATAGATCGTCATTATGTGATGTAGCAGATGCTTTACAGATAGTGGGTGAGATTCGTAGTTGAAAAAGAAGTAAGTATGGAGTAACTTCATTGTAAGTCCATGACAGTACTTAGCCATGACTCTAGCCAGTTGTAGAATTAAGTTTGGTTTGTTATGGTTTTGAGTTGCAGTTGCAAAGATAAATGCAGTTTTTGTTTTCCTAGATTTTTTTTTTTCTAGGAAACTTCCACAATTGCTGTTACTCATTAAAATTATTCAGTAAGTTTTTTTTAGGCATATGAAAGTTTTGACTGTTAAGTTTTGTATTTAATAGTGCAAACTGACTTTCAATAATAAGGCTTTGTGCTGTAGGACATGGAACTATTTGTTGAATCTGCCTAATTAATTTGGGAATTAAGAATACATAAAAATGAACTTTAAATTGGGAAATAAGGCACAGAGAGAACTACATGGGGTTTGGGTTTGCTGGTCTGTACACAGGATCTAAAATATTCTGTGGAGTGCATCTCCATAGACAGGAAGAAATATATTTTAAAATTAGGTAGGTAGTATTTTATGCAGGAATATTTGGTCTTTAAGTTTAGACTGTCCAGATGAAATAAACCTATTTGTCCCAGCTCACAAATCTCCTCCATTTCATTCCTTCTAGCTCAGTGATTACTAGAATCTCATTTTGGAGACACTTTCAAATCCAACCACCTGTGTTCCAAATTGGACTATGGGATTCTTAAAGATTTTTATAAAAGTGACGATTACATTTGTCTGATATTGCTTGCATCCATTCCCATGCTGTTTTCTACTTCACCTAACTAACTTTTCATGTCTCTTCAAGCTAGTTGCCATCAGAATTGCTTTTTACAGTGAGCTTTGAGACCGTGTAAGAATACAATTTTCATCCTCACTTTCTGAAAAGAGAGAGGTGGAGATGCTGGGAGATCTCCCATGGAGGGTAGGACTGTGGGCACTATGTTAAATACAGGCAGATACAGAAGCAAAACTCAGTTTCCTGCGGCTCTCAGGTTTTGTTATTTTGGGTGGTAAATGCTTATTATGTACACATCAAAATTGCACATCCCTTATCTCTGCTCTGTAGCGTGCGCCTCCTCCAAACAGCATTATCAGAGTGGGGACATAAATGTATTCATAAAATATGGATCTTTATAAATATATTATTGTTTGCTTTCTTTTTTAAAACACATTTATCTGGAGAATTTACTTTCATGTCATCTCTCTTCTCCTAGTGAGAACACTGATTTCTCCTCTGTAGGCTTCCTTTAACAGCAATGCTTTTCTTTCATTTCAGTCCCTACTTTGCTTACCCCAGTTGTTTTGCTGTTAAGAACTCCTTGGTTTCCTTCTGGAGATCTCTTAAGGAAAAGCCCTGAGCCTTTAATTATTCTGCAGTTCCAGCAAGGCCTCTTGAGAGGATAAATGCTGTCAGCTTATGGCAAATGTTGACACTTGCATAATTTCTACCACCTTTTGGACAAATGGTGATTATTTCTCAAATGAACAATCTCAAATCATTATTAGAAAACTGTTCTAGTTATTGGTGGCTAACAGGAAGATCCAGACTGGAATCTGGAATGCATTTGGAGCCTGTTAAGAACACACACTTCTGGCCTGTTAAGCAGAATGTATGATTTTACATATTAAGAAAAACCCTTCTCTCTAGACAGCAAATTTCATTCAGAACAGTGGGACCTAAAAGATAAAACTAAAATAAGAATTTTCTTTTACCTTTTCAACCTTATAGTAAAATCTGTTTGCACTCTTGTCAGTAGAAGTGGAGGAGTTGACCAAGCATTGGAGTTTAGACATAAGAGCTAAAAACATATTCTGTTTTTCAACTGCTTTATTGCTATTGCAGTAGTTTACTGGATCAAAGAAAGACAGGTGGAGCAAACCCCCGCCACGGAAAGTGTGGCAGAACGATCTTATGCTGTGGTGATAAATATAAAATATGTGTGTGTAGGGTAGATGGAGAGGGAAGGTGTTCCCATGCCTGATGGCAAGGGGCTGCGATAGCAAAGAGAAAAAGAAAGAGTGGCAGAGGTATGAATCCCTCCATGTTGTACGCGGTTCCTTAAACTGCAAGAAAGCGTTGGCTCTCTGTGTATTTTTTTTGTTTGTTTGGTTGTTTTTTTTCCCCTTGTAGGTCATAATTTCTGAACTACCTTGAGGTTCTTTGGATCAGGCAGATTTTATTTTTTTTCTTGTAGGCAGTTAAAAAGAAAACGGAAAATCAGCCCAGTAACGAGAGACATGATCATCATAGTGTCAGATAGAAAGATATCAGTTATAAGAGAATTTGGACAAGTAGTTGTGGATTTAAACCATGATGAGAATCAGGGCTGGTTTTGACAAATGGGAAAAATAAGTTCAAGAGACATTTTGTGTCACCGACAAATGGAACAAATTCTGGAAAAAAGACTACGTTATCTTTGTTTCTGAAACTCATAAGACTGATTATATTTATAAGGGGTTTTGCTGCAGCAGTGAATATACATTGGATCTTACATGTTTGTCCAGGGCTTTCATCTGTTTGAATATTGCAGATGTCACTTAAATAGGCTTCTAATGTGTATGACTTTGTTACAGTGAGGAAGTGAATTTTCCATTCTGTACAACTGTATAGAAAAGCAGTATGCTATATTGTGTGGTCGTTGTAATTAAGAAAGTAATGTTGGAGGAAGAAGTGCTTTGCAATATGGGAGGTGGGCAGGATTTCAGAGGATTTAGCAGTAACTGTGTCATTTCATACTGAACTATAAAAGTAATACTTTCTAACAAAATTCTTATTTGAGATGGAGCCGTAGTGTTTTTGAAGGGTTAAAGCATGGGGAAAGTTGAATTTGTGTTTGAATATAATGTACTGCAGAAGGGATGCTCCTGATGTCTGAATTGGCTGCTAGTTAGTTTTAGATTAAAGTATATACACTCATTGTCTTCTCATAAGGAGCTTCACAAGTATTAAAAACAGGGGCATGTTCTGTTTCTATCTGGATTGCTATTAATAAGTACAATACATTCCTTGGAATAATCAGAAATAGGAATAATTTGGTAGTACTGATTCATTTACAGGCTGCTATTCTCAATCAGAGATATATTGCTGAGATATATTTGAAAATATCCAAAGTACTTGTGCTAATAACTGACATAACTGAAATCATTGTCCAGAAGATGTAAGTGTTTGAAGAGAGGGGGGTTAGCTTTCTTGCTTACCGTAATTTACAAATGTGGAACCAAGAATCTGAAGCTCGATGTGGATTAATGTGTGAATGCAAGAGCCAAGTGTTTGAGAATAAGCTCTTGTGGACTAA
This sequence comes from Pterocles gutturalis, assembly GCF_000699245.1. Classification (NCBI taxonomy): domain Eukaryota; kingdom Metazoa; phylum Chordata; class Aves; order Pterocliformes; family Pteroclidae; genus Pterocles; species Pterocles gutturalis. The sequence continues at coordinate 79,512 of NW_010109871.1, forward strand.
TGGTTATTGTGAGCATCTGTTGAAGATTTGTGATGCAAGGATGTGAGTGTGGGGTTGAGATTAGAATCAAACTGATGACTAAAAGGCCAAAAGCTGAGATAATGTAGATATAAGGGTCATGAACCTACTGTCTTATGGGGCTTTTATTTGTGTAACATTATTACATTATTTGTCCTGAGATTTTAAAACTGTTCTCCTACCTCCTGAATCACTAGCTGCAGAGCTAAAATTATAAAGCGAAATGCAGAGCAGGCTGCAAGGCCTTGGGGAGGGTGGGATGACAACTTTAAGATGTAACTGTGGTGCTACCTGTGTTAATAGTGGTATATTGCTGATACTGAGGGGTATGTACCAAGGTCAGAGAGGTTTTGGTTGATAAAAGAGATGCAAGAAATTTGATGAGCAGAGAGTAGTCACGGTTAGGATATCTAGCGCACAGACTAAATAAACTGTCAATATGGTTGTACAAAGGGAATAGTTTTTTGGTTTTTTTTAAGATAAACTGCTATGGCTGGTAATGTAAAGTAAAAAAAAAATAAATATGTAATTATTTAAAATGCCAGAATGTTTTATTAAATTCAGGATCTCCTCTTATTTTAACTACTGAAAATTCAGAGGAGCCTTTTTGACCTTCCACTGTTTAACAACTGTCAGTGGCTGAGCCATTATATTCACAAGCAGTTTTACAGTATGTCTTACAGTACATCCCCTATTTATATTAATACCTTCATACCGCAACCTGAAGCACAGCTCCTTTCTAATCAAACATTTGGTTAGAGGTGGCCTACTGAAAAGATTAATGAAATGCAGGCTTTATTAGCCACAGTGGAACATGTAATTTGACTATTGAAGTTACCACTACTGCTCACCTAAACCCACACCTTTGACCACAGAAATTGAATGTGTTTGATCTTTGAGAGTGCTTAAAGAGGATAATTGGCTGATGCAGAGGCCGGGAGCATCCTGAGTTAGGTGGCACTGCGTGTCCCAGGAGGAGGGCGGGAGGAGTTCTTGCCTGGTGACAGACATTCGTTCCCTCTTTCTGCTGCGGTGCTTTGGACCGGGTTACAGGTGAAAGCTACGTCAAACAGCATCAATGTGTGCTGATGCACAGCAGGGCTGCACAATTATACATTAGTGAGGTGAACCCCTGTGCTGCGAAAGAGAATTGAAAGGGCTTAGAGGAAAAGTCAAGTTAGGCTGGTTTAGTTTTTCCCCTACAAAATGTATAGGAATAATCTGAATATGGCCTTCTGGTCGGAATAGCAATTCCTTGTTTGAATACTGATCCAAGTCAGAAATAATTGCATTGAGGTATAGGTTTTTATTAGTTGTTTTATTATTTTCTAGAGGATACAGATCTCCTTCAAAGATGCATGTAAGCCTGTCTGTCAATCCTTGCTCATTTGTCTTTTATACTTCTAGATCCCAAAGAAAAGAGAAAAGAGACTTAGGAGGTAAATCAATGTTGTCTCCTTTTGACTTGCCTTCAGGTTTGTGCATTTTTAGTCCAGGCTTTTTAATAAAATGGATCTGTGTGGTGAGGCTCTCTGTAGGTGCATGGTTTTGTGTTTAGCATTAGCCATAGAGAACGCACAGACTGTAGAGGAAAAAGAGCCCAACAGCAGGTGGAGCAATGAACTATTTTCATCCCTGTATTCTGATATTGCATGTGCTTTTTTATTTTGTACTTGCTCCATCTCTTTTTCCTTAGGCTGTTCAGATCAATTGTCTAACATCTGCCTGTCAAAAAAAAAAAAGTTCCCCTTCTATTTGGAAGCTTAATTGGGTTATTTCAGTCACAGGCAAGTTGCCAGCTCTTGTAAAAAAGGGAGGAGAAGGGACACAAATTCTTACAGCTATTGATTAATAACAGATGTATATTCAGCGGGACGGAAGATACGCTGCTCTTTCCAGGGATTTGATAAATAAGGTGCTTGCTTCCCTGTTTCCTGGGGAACACTGCAGGGCACCTCTCTTAGGCTGCAGAGGGTGTTACCTGATGAATTTCCATTGATTACACGATAGTGAGCATTGATCAGGTCTCGCTGCCAGTCGAGTCCCTACTCCTGCTGCTGCTTCTGCCAACCTTCCTCCAGTAGCAAATAATAGTTTCAAAAGGCTCTTTCCCCTTGTTTCTTTTCTTTTATGTTATTTCTTTGTGCTATTACGGACTGACTTGAAATGATGTACATTCCTAGAAATGATAAAATCCTGGAAAAAATCAGCCCAACAAGCATGCTCTCTTTATCAATTACTTTGTTTAATGTGTAAAGTGCCCAGCAGAGTGTATAATCCAGTGTTTTGGTCAATTAGTAAATCAATATAATCCAAAGCAGATTTATAAACTGCACACAGACAACCTGGGGAACAAGATCTTTAAAACCGATAGCATCGGCCAGCATGTCTGAAGTTATAATGACAAAAGTAGTGGTAAGAGAGTAACTAAATGTTAGATTGCTTTGTAATGCCATTGTGAATAAAAGCGACTCTGCTTTTATGCACAACATGAGGAAAAAGCATTGTTGACCTACCGGAGTGCTTTTGTGGTGTTGTGTGCATTAGCTATATGTAGACAGATAGCTATCACCACTAGAAAGGGTAGAGGAAAAATGCAAAGAAGCAAAAGAAGAGATTGATAGTAGAACTAGTAGGGAACTTCATGAAACACTAATTCCTAATCCACTTGCAGAGGAATCCTGAAGTGTTTCAGATGTTCTCTGCGGATCATACACCATAGAAGTGGTTCAAGTTTTTGTTCTCTTCTGTCACTGGTGTTGTGCACGTTTGTCTTGTAAAATTAATTATTGAAACGTTTTGCATGTATTTGAGCTGTGCTGTTCTTTGGATGAAATCTGGGTTTATTTCTAAAGATACCCTGCCATCTTTTATTGCTGTGAGTGTCCTGGTATTTCTTTTGGATTTCACACTGGGGCTCATCTATGGCTGCCTTTCAGTACTGCTGCCTTTCACGGAGGGCACAGCACTGAAGATCATTGAATTATCCAGAACCGTATAGGACCAACTAGCTGGATAATTAACTTTTTGGTGGGTTGACAGGTATTTTCCTGGTGGTTAGCAACAGAGGTCAAACTAATGTACAAGTTGTCTTCTGTCCACAGAAGGTAGTGTAGTTTTTTGGTTTGGTCTGTTAGTGTGCTGAGCATCACCAGCGATATCCAGTGGCCCACCATTTTAATTTGAAAAAAATTGTAAAGGACAAATTTAATCCAGACAGCAAGTAGCTGTTTGAAATCCATCTCTTAACTATTTGTTGGGGTTGTGTGTGGCATTTTTTGTGTTCATATTTTTGGGTGGGGTTTTTATTTTTGCTATTAAATGCATTAAAACTATCTAAGTTGGTTGACTCTGCTGCTGGGTCACTACACGCCAGAAGACAGGCTATGAAAAGAACATCTGCTCAACCTCTGATTCAATTTTTGACACAATCCCACCAGCATCACGTCTGGCAGCTGTGCTGCACCAGGTATTGCTGTGGCAGCTCCAAGTAGGATGGCCGAATGACAATGCTCCTTAACTGAAGGGTGCTTGGATGAAGAGAAGAGAATGGACCGCAGCATGACTATGTGAAAGTAAATCTGTTGCACAAGAAATTATTTTTTTTTCTTTAATCGCATCAGACAAATTAAAATTCCATAAGCATTGGTGTTAGTTTCTAAATTTCAGGGACTGTACAGCTGAAAGAAATGCCTGCAAGCAGAAGGAAGTTAATTTAATGAAATATCTAAATGTTCTACTTAACGTCCTGATGTTGCCCCTTAGGTGTGCACTTGTTGCTGGGGATGGACTGTGCTTTTGCTGCTGGAAAAAAGTTGGTTAGAGTATCAAAAACCATCAAATTTGTTAGTGAAAGACAAGAACTTCTCCTTAAATGTGAAAATGATACATGGAAGTACATACAATAATTAGTTTTAATTTATGGCACGTCACAGCCTGTATGGGATTTTTTTTTTAATGAGCATGATACTGCGTGAAAGAATTTACTTCGTAACTAGTAGCTGAGGAAATAACATTGGTTGTCAGAGTTTTGACACAGAGATAAATATTAATGAAATACTTCATATAAGCTACGGTAAAGCAATAACAATAAACATAACAATGTTTTTCAATGAAAATTTCAAGAAATCTTTGTGTTGTGTGGCATGTGGTCTTCTCTAACTCATTTAATAACTCTTTGGATCAATTCCTAAATTCTAAAATTGCTTTAAAATATATGTATTAGTCACAAACATAATGTTGTAGAAGACGCTTCAGATGGTATAAAACTTACAGGCATGTACAGAGAAGTAACCTTATTCATGAGAGAAAATAATTTGTTTAATCACCTTGTGTTTGGGGCTTCACTGTCTTTGAATGTCTCCTGTAGTAGCATCCTTCTGGCTGATGACTCCAGCCTCTACCGTATCTGTTGTCAGTTGTTGAGGTTCTCTGCACTGTTTTTCCTCCTCAGCATAGCCATACCTGTTCTTTGAAGTTACATCGCATTACCTCAAGACGTTGTCTTCTGATCTCTTACGAAGAAATAATAATGAGAATACAAAGGTCTTCCTGATCCCAGCTCCTTGGGCTGAACCACCTGCTAGCTACAATTACCTGAGGCTTTCCATCACTAGTATTTTCCCATACCACCAAACTTCAAAGGAAATATATTAAATGTTACTCTGTATTAATGAGTAATTGTAATGTTGTATAATGCAGTTTCTGGGTTTTCTTGACTTGCTTAGAGATTCCTCTGGCTTTGCCTCTTAATTCATTTAGAAGTTTTGATTTGATTTGAGGTTTTCGGAAAATGCCTAGGTAACAAAGGCCAAGTAAACGTTTTCATCTGGTTTGATCAAAAATTTGAGGGCTTTCTAAGGGAGTAATTATTTTATCCTGTGAGACGTCTTGTGTATGTAATAAATAACGTGTAATATTTCTTCTGGGTTTTGGAGAATTCAAGCAGAATTTATTTGCTCACGGTTCAAACCCTCCTTCAGTGTGCTTAACCAAAATGCACTTTCTCTGTGGGCTGATTCTGGCTGTATCCTTGACTCTTTATTTCTCTGGTTTGATTTGGCTTTTTTTCCCCTGCCGTTCTCCTCACCTCTTCCTTGAGAGCACATCCCTCAGATACAGCCTCATTGTGCACACAGGTAATGCTACTGCCAAGTGTGTGGTTGTGACGGAGCTGTGTCCTCTGTATTTGAAAGCACAGTCATTGCAGCTGTGTGCTTCCAAAAAGAAGAGACTAAACACTGCCTTATATACATCTTCAATGAAGCATAGTGGTTAAAAATATAATCATTCAGCTCCAGTGGAATTTAATGGAAAATACAACAGTATTCTCAGTTGTTTCATTCATCCATGTTGAGAGACAACCACTAGGCTTATGAAGGTCAGGGGTTTTAGTTTTCACTTTGGAGCATCCAAAATAACATTAATGGAAGAAATAAAACTATATGGTTTGATCAGTACAAGTAAACATGAAATTTAAAAAAGTCTGGCAATAGCAATGTAGAGGGAAAGCAGCAGAAAAAATAAATGTTCAAAAAACCTATCAGTGTTAGCACGTAAAACCCTGCTTCAGAAACTTTGTGATGTTTTTATATCATAAGTTCTCCTTATAAGGTGCTTAAGTAGAGATAAGATCAGTCGTACTATAACTGCATGCAGACCTCAATCCAATTTACTGCATTAGTATTTTTCATTCACTCATCACCAAGAAATTGGTCCAACTTCCACATAGTGGCAGTGAATTGAAGTTTTAGAGATCATTCTTCTGCCAATAGAGAGACAAGATTGGTGAAATACAACAGGAACTCTGGACTTAGATAATAACCCAGCTTGCCACTGAATGTCTTAAATATTTGGAAAAAATATAAATGTGTACTTTTTATAAATTTGCAGTGGAGCTTTATCTCAAAAATAAAACTGGAAGCTGAGTAGCTGAGAACTGAGAAGTTTTGGGATTTATTTTCCCCCTGGTATTCATATTTCCATTGTAATTCTTCTTTTGAAAGAACCCCAACCCACATTTTTAATTCTGATGATGAAATTTTATTTAATATATACTTTTATTGCATAACATTTCTAAGTAATTTTTAAAAATCTTGGTCATGTTTTGGAGAGATTGACTTTTTTTGTAAACGATGAGGATGACTTCTGTAGCTCTGCAGTAGAGCTACCTTCAACAAACATAAAGATAGAACTTTTTTTTTCTAATAATCACATATATATGTATTGTGTTTACTGTAGATTTTAGTACTAAATTTGAGAGCAGGGAACTAAACTCAAATGTTTATACTAATGTATTGAATCCTTTTCAACCAAAAGGCTGCCCTGTATTAGAATTTTTCAGCATTATAATATTCAGTTGTACCTCTGTCCATTACAGAAGCATTTTACAGCACACAAAGCTTTGACTATAGATAACCATTTTCCTAATGCTCTTGTGAAGCATAGCGTTTCAGGATGCTGTGTGGAGCTCTCTGCTTTCTGGTATTTATATTCTGGTTCAGTGTTCCGTTTTTAGCCATTATGATAGAGGTTATCATCTTTATGCAGATGATGGTAAGGCTTATATGTAAACAGCTGGTTTTCTGTAGCAGTCACAACTTTTAGAGAATAGCTTTCTTGTACCTTACATCTAGAAGGTTGGTTTTGTTGTATTAAGGATAATTTTTTTTTGTGTATATGTTTAATCTTGTCCAGAGTTCGTCCATGCTGGCCCTACCTGATGCTTCAAAACCCACATAGTTTCTTTTTGAAGTGGTTTACATGGTTTTGGATATATTCAGTGCTGTAGAGAAGGAGCCTGGAAGGAATGGAATACACCAAAGAGTCAGTGTTAGGTCAGATTTGCAATTTCTTCTCAACCTGCTCATATGTAGTAGCCTTAAAATATTGCAAGAATGACACAGTGAACCTGACGTGCCCAACCAGTGTTTGCTGAGCATCTTCTCTTTGTCAGGGGTTTTGTATGAGCTTTTGGTCCCGAGTCTGTGACTTGATGAGCTTTCACTTTTCTCTCTGTTTTGGCCAGTGCTGAGCCTTTCTTATTCGAGTATGTTCCTTACTCTGTTCATGACAAATTCAATTAAGAATTTTTGCTAAAGCCAGTCTTCTAATGGTGTCTAAAAATAGTTTCAAGACCAACAGTGTAATGTCTTTCACTAATTGTTAAATATGAGTGAACTGACTAGGCTAAAATGAGAGTCAGGCCAATGAGATCTCTCTTTGAGGACAGTGGTGCTTGTAATTAGAAGTGCTCAAGAAATGTTTTCCTCTTGCTCCCAGCCACTCACCACCTTTTTTCTCCCACAAGATGATGGAAAGTGAAGGGATAGAGTGGCCCACCTGAAGAGCTAAATGCTCAAGCATTGTAGCACTCAATGGGAAACTTAAGCAGTTTCACCAGAATGTGAAAACTTATAGTCAAGTTTCCAGAATGCAGTTCTGTGCAACTTCTTTTTATTTCTTTTTTTTTTTTTTTTTTTTTTTTTTTTTTTTTTTTTTTTTTAACTGGTGCTTTCTGAGGGAAAACAGTTTTTCTCAGAAAATCTCGGCAATCCACTATTTGTGGTGGTGAAGGGGATGTTAAGTGCCCTATTTAGTGTTCTAAAGACCTATGTTTGGAAAGTGTGGCCATAATAATGCAATAGGACTTGTACTGTGTCGTATCAGAAGTCTGTGAGAGCCTTACTTTCAAAATTAGAATTATTTACTACTTTTGATCAATTTTTGTTTTTCATTATCTAGGTGAGAAATTGCATTCTGAACTACATTGCAGCTGTACCATAATCTTCCCCTGTAGCTCAAGGTGGAACACAAAATCTAATCTCAAGCCATGAGGCTACTTCTGTAAATCAAGAACCTGGAGAGAGTTGTGCGTGGGGAGGGGGAGATGCCTGCACGTAGGCAGGTTTTGTGTTGACGTGAATCTCAGTTTTGCCAACTTTTTCTAATTGGTAAAAACCTGTTAGATGCCATAAGGTGGGTTTTTTTTCCTTTTTAATAAGTATTATTCTTTTAAAATACATTGCATCCATCTTTAATCCAGTTTCTCAAGACAGTAGTCTCATTTGAGGATGACTTCTTAAAATGAGTGTCTCTAAGAAACAGCTTCCTTCATACAAGGAAAGACATGAGGTTTTGTAAAATGCAGGTTGTGAGCACCAGCAGGGCTATTTGAAGATGATATTTCTTATTCTTTACTAAGTCTTTTAATCCTCCATTTCTCACATCTTTTACTTAACCAATTTCTATCTTAAGCATTGTGATCTTTGGAGTAGCATCTCTGCATGAAGAATTGCAAACTTTGTCCATTTGAAAGACCTTTGGTTTTTGTCTGTTTTGGGGTTACATCCTTTCTTCCTGACTTAGGGATAGCTGTGTTGCAGTAAGATGGGTGTTCCAAAACTGTAAGACCGAGTGTGTTGTTGAAAGTAGGAAACAGTATGTGAAGACAGTCTCTTAAATAAATCCATACTGATGAACTTTGCAGAAGTACTGAGCATTTGTCAGGTCTCGTTCAGCAGTGGGCACATGGTACAGTTGTATAATATAAATTTAGCAGTATAATGTATAATTTTTTAAAAAAAAGAGAAACTTTACTCTGACTTTTCTCAGTGTGAACGGGTTCAAGGTTTTGTTGGTCCTAGATTTTGTATGTCACAGCAGCTTGAAGTGTTTTGAATGTGGCTTAATTGGCTCCCAGATGTCAGAACAAAATGGACCCCTTTTTTCAGTGATCTGCAGAAAAACATGGACATACGCAATTACATCGTTTGAGTGTATTGGAACTCTAGAGACTATCTCTTTTTTCAGATCAGGGCTTCCTTTTTACAGTCAGTGAGGATTTTGTATGGAAGGTTTCGGGAACCTGTTGTGGATGTATATTTCCTATTCATGCAGAGGTCTAAAACCCAGCATGACTTGTCTTTGCAGTAAATTGTGTTTTCCCTGAATTCTTTGCATTACAGACTGAGTAGCTGGATCAAAAACTCATGATAACAGCAGCAATGCCTTTATAATATATACTTGTCTGTTGATAATATTTTTTAGTGTGGAACCTAAATAAGGACAACCCCTTACAAAAGATTGCAAAATAAAAAGAAAGGGGATCTGGTATTACTAAATTAATAACTCTAAAGTCTGTTCATCTAAGTGGGTTTCTAAAGTTTTGTATTTTTTTAAAAACTCCTATTCCAAATCCTCTCAATGTAATTATTAATATGAAATTTAATTAGCAAGAATGTAATTCCAAAAGTGGTATGAGAAATTACTGGCTTTTCATGGTGCCATTAGTACAATAGTCTTAATGGGGCAAGCATACTTCTAGCTCAAGATCACCTTCACCCAATCTGGTACTACTAAAACTCTCCTTACGTGTTTAAACATTCTTCCCTTAATGAAAATTCATGGTAACAGAAGAGAGGTGAGTGGTGCTGATATAAAATATACCATCAGGCACAAATATGTTTTATGAACTTCTGTCACATGAAGTCTTGGGAAATCTTATACACATGAATGCTTTCACAAATTATGTTTATCTTGTACGTGCACAGGAGCAAATTACTTTTTTTTTTTTAGTCTTCAGGGTATCTGCGAGTGGGTCTATTCTTGCCTATTCAGTCTGAGCTAAGAAATACATCAGTAAGGCTCTAGACTTTGCAAGGTCACCTCAGATGGGTAGAGTTGTGTGAAATTTCTTGTTGGGGCTTGAAAGCAGATCAAATTCAAGTGGTTTTACTCTTCAGTATGATGTGAATTTCTTCCTAGTTCAGGAAAAGTAAGTAAAAGGACTAGTTGAAGTGTCACAGAAGTGATTTAAATGTTCTTCCAGGTTCTGCTGTTACAGAAAGGGAAGGAACTATGGTTTTGCAAAGGGGAGAGTAAGCCCAATTACCTCTTGGTAAGAGTGGCAATTTCCTTTTTACCTCTTTCCCCACAGAAAGGGTGTTAGAGTTGTGTTCTGTAGAATGAATTGGTCAAAAAAAAAAAAAGTTAAATATTTAAGTCAGTTATATGAGTCTTAATTACAGTATTATATATTGGGTGCTTTACAGCACTAGCAGGATGTCCCCAGTGCCCCCCTCCCACTGCTGCAACTCAGGAACCTGCAAAATAGAGCATCACATCGTTTTTCATTGTAGTTATATCCCCTAGTTATGGAGATAGTGAAATAATTGCACTTAAGAGTTTTTTTACACTTTTTATCTTCACATTCCCTCACACAGAGGGGTGATCACAGTGGAATAGTGTCTGGGATGCATTTGGTAAGTTTTTTCAAATATTAAAAGTATTTTTGATTTTTTTTTTCAGGTTAGTTGCAAACACTGGCATTTCAAGTAGCGACAACAGAAGCAAAACCACGCAGCTATGAGTAATTTGCCATTTCCCAATAAGCTTCCAAATAGAATCGAGTAGGTTTTGCATACCTTTCACAATTGCTTTGAAGAGCATTCAAATGTACCTCTCATGTTGAAACAATCTTGTACTTAGGTTTCCCACACATCAGCCAGTAGTGTGCCCTAAGTAGTCCTCTGCAGGGCATTCCCAGACTGATGTTGTGAGAATTTAGTGGTTGAACCACTCCTGTTTCTTCCGAGCTTCTGCCAAACCAGTTGTTTTAGCTATCGACTTTCCCTTTGAATATCTGCTGTCTTGGTTGTTCACGTGTACTAAAGAATGAATGTTATTAACTCAGATGATGACAGAAGTACTGAACACAAACTTGTTTAAACTGGGTATGTAATTTGAAATTTATAAGAGGAATCTTCAAGTGAAAGCAAGTTCTCCACCAATAGTGTTGTAGGTTCTGGTAGCTTTTCAATCCATGTTTGAAAATAGGATTTTTATATTTTATTTTCAATCCTGTGTCAGAGAGAAGCTTCTCTCAGTTCAGACTGTTGCATTTAACGTATTACAAATAGGGAAACAGGACCTGCAGGGACCACAAAATACGTGGCATCTATCTTGGGGCAATGGTGCGGAGGAATGCAGTAGGTGACTGGTCCAGGAGGATCTGCTGAGGAAGTGCTGCACGTGCCCCCATGTATCATAGCCTATGAAAAGCTCCCAACAGGAGTATGAGACATATAGTAGAAGACCAAATGCCACAACTGTATTGCACGTTATAATGCCATAAGAAAGGAGCAGGAGAAATAAAAGCCATGGCCATTACACTGGTTATTACAAATAACTGGTCATTACAAATGCAGTAGAAGCACATTGTTAAATAATGTTCAAGCATTGCTAGGAATGGGCCATGATGAGGAAGGACAAAACAGGAATGTCAGTGGTCTTTGCCACTCTTGAGACACAAATTTCTTCTCTATGGCATTGACCATGTCTATATAGTTTGAAGTCTAATTCATAATGAGCAATCCTTTAGTGTCTCTGGAGCTGTGGGAAAGTTTCTCATTATGTTCTGCAGGGTTTCATTTTCCATGCAGGGCTGTTCATATTTTTAGTTCAAGGGGGGAAAAAAAAAAGTGTTACTGATGAGAGAAGTTGGAGCAAAAAGACTGCTGGTGAAGTTACACTGAGCAAGAGCTATCAATCCTTGTTTAGAAGAGTAGACACTGAACTTTCAGTGTGTCTGAGATGGCAAAGGAATCTGCCACTCATTTGAATGTTATTGAAGGGTTTTCTTTTCCTCTTAAACCTTATCATTGTGTCTTGATGCTTGGGGAGTGTATTGTCTTCCTCTTTGGAAATCAACGGAGAAGATGTGGTCCTTACTCGATGCCTTGCATTCAAGGGATGGGAGAAGCTTTTTTTAGAGTTCGAGGGTGGTAGGGATGAGAGAAGATCTTATTTTCAGCTACTTTGCTCTTATCACTTGTTGGCTTTGGCTCAGACATTGCAACTGCCTTCAGTCATTGTTGGGTAAAACTGCCAATCTAGAAAGGGGTATTAGAACTGAAAATATTTGATACTTTCTTTGTGGGTTTGATAAGTCTCACTCACTTGTAAACTATATAATTAATTTAGGTTGTGTGATCGGCTTGCTTTAATATTCTTTAAAAATCACTGTGAAATAACAGGCTTAGAGTAGTAATCACAGAAGTGATTGAGGACTGTAATTCCTGTAAGTATTTTAGCTGTTATACTTTTTTAATTTTTCAATAAATCTTTGAAGTATTAGGATTCTGTTCTACAAACCTCAGGTATTAAATGGAGAATTTGTCCTTTAATAAAGGTGACTAGTAAGAGTAGTAATAAAAAAACCAAAACCTGATATAGTGCACGCTCCAGAAGCAGTGAGAAAAGCAATAAGGCCAAGGTAGTCAGCTCCTGAAGATCCATTTCTGCAATATTAAAATAAACATAAGACTAAGTTTTTTAGTGCAATTTAAAAATAATTAATCTCAAATAAATACATAGTGGCAGCATAATTGATGCAAATCTATGTAAATGGATAGTTAAGGTGAATGAGAATGTAGTATTACTGAATGGACTGCTCAAGATTTCATTAACTAACAAGACTGAAGACCCTGTTTACCAAGAAAAATATCCTTTATTCTATATGAGTTGCTTTAGGTTGTTAATTTGGGAAGCTGATCATTTTGGACCATTAATCATAATAATTAGAGACAGATTTAGTGAGATTTTTAGTGCAGTTCTCAACTAAACTAATAGTTTTGTAATGCAGTGTTTATTAATATAAATGAAGTAAATTAGAAGCATGACATTATAAAGAGAAAGAAGAAACTTTAGGAACTTTCCTGGATCCTCCCAAAATTCCATTAATTTGCAATGACATGTTGTTCTTCAGTAGTTTGGTGTGTGTGTTGTTGGTGTTTTTTCCTCTTTTTTTTCTTTCTTTTTTTTTTTTTTTTTCCCTCTTGCACTAGTAGCGCTGTAGTTCAGCCTGGATAAGCAGCTTAGGACAAGAGAGTGTGCAGTGATCTCTGACCATATTTACAGTTACTTAATACCCATAGATTTTGAATGTTTGGGTGGAGAAGGGAGTAGAGAATTTACCAGCTGTGGGATGCTGTACATTTTTATTTTATACATATTTTTATCAGTAGGATCACGTCCTTTATTCATCTGGAGGCTCTGAGCCAGGATTGCCAGCGCATGTAAGATGCCATCTGCATGGAGACTCCCACCCCAGTGTGGTGCAACAGTTTATCAAGGAGCATTGCTGTTTTTTCCCCAGTTCTAAATTTTTAATATCTTTATTTTCCTGAGGCTGGTCGCCTTTGGGAAGTCTGGGTTTCCCCACTTTGGAGCTCACATGGCAGATTAATGCTTGCTTGGATCAAACGCCTCCGTGTCTGGACTTGTGGTGACCTTTCCAGACTCCCACCCCAGTGTGGTGCAACAGTTTATCAAGGAGCATTGCTGTTTTTTCCCCAGTTCTAAATTTTTAATATCTTTATTTTCCTGAGGCTGGTCGCCTTTGGGAAGTCTGGGTTTCCCCACTTTGGAGCTCACATGGCAGATTAATGCTTGCTTGGATCAAACGCCTCCGTGTCTGGACTTGTGGTGACCTTTCCCTGGGGTTCTCGGAGCTCACATCGCAGATTAATGCTTGCTTGGATCAAACGCGTCCGTGTCTGGACTTGTGGTGACCTTTCCCTGGGGTTCTGGCACAAGGTCTGTGGGTCTGTGTGTGCTTCTCTGCATGGGAGAGAGATTTCCAGGGGCTTTACTGGACTTGCATGTTGAAGCACCTTCTCTTTGAGGTGAGAAAAACCTCAGATTTCTTCAGGATTAGCATAATTTTCTCATCTAAACGCAGTGTTTCACTGCTTCCTGAAACACAAGGGTCTTCTGATGGCCTGCTTGAGCCTCATGGATGCCAATTCTAGCTTTGTTTTTCCTTTTTTTTTTTTTTTTTTTTTTAAATTTGGAATAAACTAATGCAAGTTTCACAAATTACAAGACACTGCATATCTGAAGAGTCCAAATGTCTATAAATTCAAAATCTCCATGTGCATTTAACAGCTGGAGAAAATGTGAATGCATGTGCATGTCTTTTGCTACTTCCTCCACCAAAGCCCACTGACCAAACTGATCCACAGATCCCCAAGAGCTGTCAGCAATTTCTTCCTCAGTGGTTTTTTTTTTTCCTTTTAAAAATACTCTTCTCTCCCCCTGGGAATGGAAATCTTGTTTTTTAAGAGTGGTTCTTGACCTTTTTTTTTTTTCCTTTTAAAAATACTCTTCTCTCCCCCTGGGAATGGAAATCTTGTTTTTTAAGAGTGGTTCTTGACCTCGTTTTTTTATTTCCTTTTAAAAATACTCTTCTCTTCCCCTGGGAGTGGAAGTCTTGTTTTTTAAGAGTGGTTCTTGACCTCTCTTCACCTTTTTATTTTGGATACACAGGCTTAGCTCTTTATCAAAAGGCACATTACAAATCTAAATACTACTAAAAAAACTGCAGAGCTCACTTTATGAAGAAAAAAAAGATGCAAGGAAGGCAGCTATGTTTTGAATAGCAATTTCTTCTAATGTGAAGTATGAGACAGCAGTTGTAAAGAAGATAATTTCTTATCCAATCCCAGCTCCTGCCTACAAATCACCTGACAAAAATATCATGAAGAAGTAGTTGGGCGACGTGTGCTCGTCCGTCACTCCGGTTATTCCACAGCAGCTTTCCAGCGAGCAAGTTGGGAAATAAGACCGTCTTTCCAGTGGAAGCTCCTTAGGGTAGGTTGTTTCGGTTTTGCCTCCCTTGATTTGAGCGAAATGAGCCTGTTTGCAGTTGTGAATTCCTTTGGAACATGCCTTCACATGCAACTTTTCATACCTTTTTGGATCACTTTAAAAGAGATCTATACCTGTAGCTGACCTACTTAATCTATGCAGTTATTCCACTTTGCTAGGGTGTATGCACATTTTGTTCTCATCTCCGTATTTTTTTCCAGTTTGGCAGTCATTTCATTCCTTGTTAAAAATACCAAATGGTTGGTAGGGGGAACTTGAGTTCAGTATTTCTATTGTTACAATTACTGACCGTCAGAATGGAGGCAGAAATCAGACTACTGCTTTGCGAAATCACAGCTCATTCACTGCTTTCTCAGAAAAACCTGTTGCATTCATTTAGATGTTTTTAATACAAATGAGTAAGGCAAACGGAGTCCTGTTGAAAGCAAGTGAAATGTCAGGGGTTGTTGGTTAAAATGCACCCGTTTCTCACCAGAACTTGGTGCTGGAACATCTCTTTATCTATGAATCTACCGACTTCCAAGAGCTGATGAGTATCTTGTGCCTAATTGTTATCTTTTGTGTGATGCCAAGTTTACTCATATGTTTCTTCCTTCCTGGCTGTAAAGCTACAGCATTCTTTAAAGCTCCAGAGTCTGCAATCTGCATAAATTGAGTTTTTCTGGATCAAACTGCATGAGTGGGATGTATGTACAGAGGTTCAGCCCTGTTGAACCCCGTATGCTCTGTGATCTGACAGGACTTAGCAACGAGCTAAACTTGAAGGATGCAAGTAGTTTACCTGGAGACACTGGGTCATTTGGTGTTTGTTGCTGCATTGGTACTGGTACCCTTAACACATTGTGTTATCTGTGCCTTAAGCGATATAATTAAAAATCAGCAAATCTCTTTAACTGATAAATATAAGACTTGGTTTTGGTTAAAATTTTCTCTTTTCAGTTGTGGCTAAATGCTTACTAGTTTAGGAAAGGACAACACTTTACTTGCCTCCTGTTACTAAGTATATACAGGTTACTATGCATCTTCATATAACATTGAGAAGTACATAAAATTAAATTTAAAAATTTTTAACCTGGATGCGGTAATATTTTTGGCAATATTAACATATGCATAGGGAAAACCAATAACTACTAACTTCTTAGTTATGCAGATTACTCTGACATCTAATACTATCTAGTAATTTGGTTATAGCACTTTTGACCCTGATGTTTGGCTTCACATTTTTCTTGTAAATGTTGCTTTTGTAAAGTTGCCCTAATAAATCCTTTCCTGTGTTTTCCAAAGTGTTGCTTTGCCCCTTGGCTACCATAGGGAAACAGCTGTGATTTAAGACATCAGCTTCGCTATTAACATCAAGCGGCTGCATAACAACTATGAATCATCTTTATGAATGTGTTCTGACTAAATCATCAGACTTATTAGGTGTGGATGGATGGATAGCTGAGAAAGTGATATAGGTAATAGACTGTCTTCTAAGATAATGAAAAAGTTTTCACCTTCACTTTTCTTTATATGCTTGCCTTGACGATGGTGGCTTTCCAACACAAATACTTGCAAACATGAAGCTGAAAATGAGTCTCTCACTGTAAATCCAGTCGTATGCACAGGAGTGATTTGTATGATTGGTAATTATTCACAATGGGACTGCTGTAGCAGCCTAGTTTATAAGACGAGCAAATGAAGGCTTTTTAGTTGGGTGGTGGTTGTTTTTTGGTGGCTTGTTTTGTTTGCTTGTTTGTTTTTCAAGTTGGAAGGTCTCTGGCATCTGATGGCCAAGAAAGAATTGTCCCTGATGTTCTCTGAGGAAGGTGTGAAGATTTATTTTAATGAAACGCACGGGAATGTGCAGGAAACAAATTTTCTGACTTTCTTTTTTTGCCAAAACAGCCATTTAAATAGCATGCATACTTTCTACACATGGTCTGTATGGGAGAGCATTTAATCTTTTCTGTGTAATATTATTTATTTCAAGAAAATTATTCTTCTACAGAAAAACTCAAGGTTATAAGCAAATTGCCTCTTGGCCAAGCTGTATCTCTTAACCCAGCAAATACAATTCACCCCCCAAATGAGCTAGGTTAATATGCTCTGCTTGGTAGTTTTTTGCTATAATCAGATTTTTCATAGTTGCTCTCTAAATACTAATTTTAGTTTGATAAAGCTTTCAAATTTATTTGCTGCAAAGAATGGTTATTTAACAAAAAAAACCCACCCAAAATCAGTCTGAGCGTTAACTGCCTCAAGACACAAACTCATTAGAAGCACATACTCAGATTGATTGGGCTGGTACCGATAGTGATGATAATAATAATTGCATTACAGTAGTGCCTTAGGATCCTAGTTCTCAAAGAGGTTCTCATTCTTGTAGGTACAAAACTAACATCCTCTCCAGCCCTGAAAAATTTCAAAACAAGAAGTAAAATGAGAGACAATGAGAGCTTGAGTACAAATCCTTCCTTCCTTTCTTAAAAAAAAAAAAAAAAAAAGAAAAGCACCCAAACAAACCCAAACAGAAAAACCCCGAGGAGACCTGTTTGGATCCCAACCAGATATGCCAAATTCTGTTCTTCAACACCTTCAAAAAAAGCAAAATAACTGTCAAGATGATAAAATGTTTAAAATAATTTAAGCAGAGCACTCATATGAAACACTGTCATGCAAGAGTAAGGCAGGTTCTGCCCTCTGATTTGTGGTAAGCAGTTAATAAAGAAACGAAATAATGAATGATGCAGGTTTCAACTGCAGTAATGCACGTTGTGCCAGTAATAAGCAGGGAGCACACATGCCTGTTTGAAGGATGAATTGAGGCTTATACCGAGCTATTGCTTTTACAGTCAAGCAGATGTCAGTGGGCTTGCTTTACAGGATATTATGATATATGAAACTGAAGGCTTTTGAGTAGTAAAAATTACTCCTGTCAGTTTGTCTTTGTGTATGGCACTTTGATATATCATTCACAGCTTAATTATATTGTCATAGTTGAGAGATTAAAACAAAAGTCAGGTTGACTCTTGCTTAAACCTCTCTCTGAAATAATGCTGGTAGGTGAGGGGGAAGAAATCCATAAGATCTATATAAAACTCCATTATAATGTATTGTGCCATCAATAACAGGTTCCTTCCATGATGCAGTTTCACATAGTGCAGTTAGGGAGATATTCACCAGCTATCACTCACTACACAGGAGCACAAAAAACTAATATCAGATGTATCAGGAAAAAAGTGAGAGACTGGGAGTTGTTGTTTGTACAAGTGTTGCAGTGGCTGGGGTTTGGGTTGTGCCAAAACCCACTGGAATTGGGGCAGCTGAACAAAAACATAAATACGTCAGTGCATGATTACGGGCCTGACCGTAAAAGGTATTTGATGACCCCATCTGGGAAGTCTTTGTTGTCACCTTCACCAACATGGAGATGGTCGCCTGTCTTCAGAAGGTGACTATTGGGTGTTGGGAGCTGGGGCCCGTTCAGCTGCTGTCCCTGGTCAGAGGGGACAGGAGGGACTCCCCATAGTGGGGTTAGGAAGAGATTTTTGTGTATTGAGCTGGGCTCGATTTGTTACCAAGGAGACATGTGATTTTGTGTTTGCCTATTAAATGGCGAGCTACCAATGACAAAACAAACTCTATAATCAAAATAAATTGCAGTATGCCATTTAGGCATGCTGGTTTTGAGGCTTAATTATTATCAACTGCATTGATTAAAGCTAAACCAATCAAAACCCAATGGAGAATTCTCTGTGTTCAGACTCTCTGTCAGGCTTTGTACTTGGGTATTTTAGCTGCATAAAATAAGTTGCTCTTAATGTGAAGCTGTTCATTGAAGTGAATTGCATATGGGTACCTAATAAATGTCTATGTGGCATCTCTGTGTTCTCAGACTCTCTGTCAGGCTTTGTACTTCTTGGGTATTTTAGCTGCATAAAATAAGTTGCTCTTAATGTGAAGCTGTTCATTGAAGTGAATTGCATATGGGTACCTAATAAATGTCTATGTGGCATCCAAAAACTCTGTGCAGTTAAATTAATGTTGAAATTTTTCAAGATGTTGTATTTGGCATATTACTCCTACACCTCCTGTTTCTGGATGATACTGTAATGCGTATACAAATTAAATGTAATATTAACAATTACTGCCAGGTGCTGCAAAAAATATAATTTAAACACCAGACAAATAAATGTAATGTAGGATAAAGCTGTTAATATAGGTCATTGTAGTATTTGTTGCATGTGTTTTATATACATTAATTCAAATGATGGGTTAAGGCATGCATTTCATTTATTTAACTTCCTGTTGTAGCTGTAATTTTGCCCATGGGTGGCTTTCAGCTCTGTGTGCAAAGATTCCTTTGTCTTTTCTGTAATAAATTTGTGTAGGAAGCTGCTGAATACTATTGTTGATGTGGCATTGCCTGGCTCGACGTGGTGATACTAATGCCTTTTACGTGAGCTTTGTCCATCTGCTTGAGACAATAAAATCAGTAAATATTTCTTTTTTGATGTGTGGGTAATTGCTTTTTAAAAAAGGTAGAGATGGAGTGCAATGTTGTGTAGTGATGGTTGGCATAGTAATGTTTTTGTTCCTTTAGAAAAGCATTCACTGGGCAGGAGACCAGAAGCAACAGTTTACCTACTATTAATCTCTCTGTGGAATATTTAATCTTCTCCTTTTGGAGGGATTCGCTAATAGAGTGGTTCGCTTGAGTAACCAATGTCTTCTGAAGGAATAATAAACAGATTTGTTTATAGCAGGTTGTTGAGATTTTTTTTCCTCTTTCTCTCTGTATTTATTATATTTTATATGCAATATGTTAATATTGATATCTTAGAGAATAATTTTTACAGATAAACTTGAAGTTGTTTGTGTCCATTTTTTGGCCGAATTATATTTTACTGCGTAGCAGACATCCTCACATTTTCCTTTTGAATTCTAAGCAAACATTGCATACAGATGGAATTTGAAAAATACTTTTTTGCAAGAGGGAATGGATATTGTATTCTTAAAGCAGTACAGGCAACCTGGAACTTTCAAAGATGGTGAGAATGCAAGTGTATCCCTTGCAGGTATCACTGAGTTAATGCTCCAGAAATATGCTGTGTTAGCAAATCTCTCAAATGGCTAATCTGTAAGAATGGGGGTTGTTCAAGGTACTGATTTCAGTACTTGGTCTTTTGTTTTTTTCTCGTGTACCCTGGTGAATGCTGGTACTGCCTGCCCTCTGGAAGTGTAACTCGTATCACACCATTGGCCAGCTTTGCCCATCCTCCTTGTGTGCCCATTTGGGAGGTGAGGAGGTTGCACACAGTCGAATCTGCTTGGCCCTTGTCTTGGCTGTTTTAGGGAGTGAATGGTAGAAGGTTGGAAGAATTTGGGGTTGGTGGGGCACTTTAAATTCAGGTGGTGCAATATGCTGGAAGAATTTGGGGTTGGTGGGACACTTTAAATTCAGGTGGTGCATTGGGCACTTTAAATTCAGGTGGTGCAATATGCGCGGGTGAAGGAGGTTTGGGACAAATTTGTCAGGGAAGAAACGATCTAATCTGCCTGTGTGTGTCTCCTGCTACACTGACTTCTCTGGGTTCGGCTAGTTGTGTGCAAATCATTTAAAATATCTTCATATAGGTAAGTTCCTAATAAAATAATTCTCTAAAATGTTTCCATTCTGATACTGTGTCCATGTGGAGCTGAACATTTTTAGTTGGGTTTTTTTTTGTTTCACTGGTTACTTGTACTTTGTAAATGATCATGTTTAATTATCTGTTCAAAATCGTACTTGATTTTGTTAAAGTTCGTGCTAGTTGTAAATCTTTGTGTTGTAATGTTTTGTGATGGTAGGAGCTCCTTGCTCTGCAGTCCCATAGTCGTTGTCTTTAGGTGACTGTAAGCAGATGACTTAATGAGTTCATGTGGTATTTTATAAGTAATGTATTTGATTATTTTGTTGATGAGGTATTTCTCCTATTGTACGTTATTTCAGCAGAAAAAAATAGAACGGGACTAAACTATAAGCCAGTACTATTAAACATTTCTGTGGAGATATTGCAAGTTCTTGACTTGCTGGCTTACTTGATAGAGAGTCTGGGCTCATTCCAGAATTTTCCCCAAAAGTTTCCTGTGAGAAAACAATCTGTGTGTCTGCAGTGGTATAGGGAAAATGGAAGTAATAATCTTCTCTCAGATCAAACCTGATATTTATCAATATTTTCAGATATGGAGAAGAAAAATAGATCTTTTTGTTGTCTGCATATGCTTGTAAATTACTGTGCTTGTGAATTACTGTGGAATTGCTACAGTAAATCACTGCATTGTAAAATACTTCTCAGTGGTTTGGGAAGATTTTTTTTATGTACATGCCTCACTTAAAGGATACTGTAACATTAATCAGATTTATTTGAAAGGTATTATTAGATTTTGTGTGCTCTGTACTGAATAGTAGCATATCCTTAGCAATGATTACTCATAAATCCTGCAATTATTTAAAGAATAGCCTCATGATTAGTAGCATTGACTGTGTTATCCTGTGTTATTACAACAGTATGGAAGCATTTTCATAATAACAAGGGATTTAATTGGTGCAAAGACTTATTTGCAGAATACTAAACACATTGGTAAGCAAGGCATTTGAATTGTGCATTACAGGCACCCAGAGTATTATCAGCTAATTAGCTACTGGAAGGGCATATGTAGAGTTAGTAAAGGCTGTTCAACTTCTGAACACAGTTGTTTTTCAGTATTAAAATGGCTGGAACAATGATTATAAGTTTTATGTGACTTTAAGTATATTTTATTACCTTCTGTTGAACAGTTTCTAAAACATACTTTAAGCAGTTTTCAGGGAACAGTGCATGATTAAGCTTTGCCATGAAGCTACTGATCTATATCTAGAAAATTGTGTAGGAGAAGTGTTTACATCAGTAATAGAATGGCATAAATATTTAATCTGTTTTCAGGAAAAGCTGGTTTTTTTAAAACAGCAGATGTATTTTGTCAGGTGGTGGTAAAGTCTTGATTGTAGGTTGATTGGTCCAGGTAAAGGAGGAGTTGCATTAGTGGGAGTCTGATGCCTTGGGGCGTTCTTAATTGTTAACCTGCCAGTTTTAAATTCCATCTGTAACATATTAATCAAATGCTTCTGACAGTTTAAGCGTTATTGTCACCCTTAAACCTCTACAGAAGGAGGATTTCCTCTGAAATCTGGTCTGCTTCTTACACAGCTGTTAATTATGCCTGGTAATATGTTTTGTTAGTTTTTTTTCTTCCTTCCAGGCCAGTGTCATCTGCAGACTTCTTTTGCTTCAAGTGTGTGACACTTTATCCTCTTTCCTTGCTGTTCCTCACTTTCCATTCAATTTCTTGGCAGAAATGGTAGCCCACACAAGTATTTTATCTTTTGTTCAAACCTTTGATTGTTTATGACCCATCAGCTGTCCAAACCCTGCATCTGCTGCTGTGCTGTGCTTCAGAAGTTATCCTTCCTAGAGGCAGAGTTTATTTTTCTAAGGAATTAGACATTTTATCATATAGGCATGGTGTTGAAAGTAGATAAAAATATATCATTAGTGCTTTGCAGAGGAGGAAAACTGTTGCTAAGCAGGACAGGGTGGATTGTTGTTTCATGAATAAGTGCCTTTTTCTTTGCGAGTGTCCATGCAAGGTGCAGAGGTGGCTCTCCTGGCCCAGAGCAGCGCAGGGTGACACCGAGTCCTTGTCCTTGCCCCTTCAGGGCTGCAGAAGGGACTCTTAGTGATTTTCTTGGCTGGAGAAACACAGTCCTCTCTCCTTCCTGCTCAGGAGTTGTCTTGCTGGAGCTGGTTACCTAAAATGAGGGCCAGCTGGGGAACCAGCTGCACCAAAGCTTTGCTGTGTCCTTGGGGGGTGGTTGTTATGGGGGCAGCAGCAGTGAGAGGGGGGAGCACATCCCTTGTTCTTCCTTCACCAACCAAACTCATCTGGACCTGGTGTGAGGCAGTGCTGGGAGAAGGGGAAATGCTCAGAAGCTGTCAGGGTCTGAAAAGCTGTGGTACTGCGTCAGGGCTGATAGCTGGGGTTGAAATTCTGTAGTGGTTCGTTTCTCCAAAAGGCCTGCTTCCGACAGAGCTCGTGCAACCGCGGTGCCTCAGGACCTGTGCTGGTGGAGCCTCCTGTCACTACAATGCCAAAGCATCCACTGTGCACTTACACTGAGTTAAGTAGATCTATTAATGTAACAGACCCGTGTTGACCTCCAGTATGTTTACTATACCTGCACAATAAAACAAAAAATCTCAAAATGTCAGAGTTCCCTCTTCATGATGCTGCTGGCGTGTTATTCCCTCGTTTGTTTGAAAGCGGTGTCAGGAACCCCTCAATTCCCCGTGCCCCAGCCGGAAAAGTCTCTTTCACCTATTAGACTGAGTTGTAATGAATAGAGTGCTTATGGGGGGATATATTTCACAAGTACAGATGAAGGTAAATGACTGACAAAGTGTTATGTTGTGAAATCCCACTGCTGGCAGACCTGGCAGAGAAAGGATCTACACCGGTTTAATGGTTTTATGCTCTTCCAGCAGTTGGTGTGCCAGCTTTTCAGGGCATCCTGATACAATCTACTTATCTAATATCTGTAATTAATGTGTGAGCGTGGTATCATTTTAAAGATAGAAGATGATGAACAGCAATAAAGAATTTTATTTCTGTTATGTATAGTACCCTTCAGCCAGATTATTGTTAAACCCAGATGTTTTATTAGTTTTTCATAATAGCGCAGGGTGTTTTATTCTCTGTATTAATTGGAGTTACATTTTATAAAGTAGAAATTCATTCTGTCCTTCATTAAATAAGTTCAAATTGCACTATTTGTCAGTTTATTCTAACAGTTCGTTCTTTTTAAAGAGTTCTGTAGAGGGAAATTCAAATTTATGTCCTATACGTTGCTTGTCTGAGGCAGGCAGAATTAGAGGGGAGAGACATTGCACACTCATAGCTCAGCATATATCTGAGAATAAGCCCAAGGCCAGTGTGTTTCTACTCTTTTGGTTGAAGAAGCTATTAACTGGTAGTACATGAGAGAGTTTTAAAAGAAATTGATTTGCTTACTAACAATGTTTTCTTGCCTGAATAAGAGTTTAATCATATTGGTGGGAAACAAAATTGATGAACCTTTAACATCAGATGGTACAGAAATAGTGATTAGAAACCATTTGCCTACAGTTTAGAAGACAGAAATTTAGATTAAGCACAACTGAAACATTAATCTAATTCTGTTGAAGTCATGGGGAAAATCTGCTGCTGTAAAATTAATCTTACTCCTCACTTGCAGTTATGAGAAGGGTAAAATAATGTCAGGATAATTCTAGTGTAGAAGTCATCAATATACTTCTTTCTCCTTCGCACCTGATGCAAGAGTGCTTCTCATTTACGAAGTGTCCTCCTCCTCCTGTCATGTTGCTTGCTTTCTGCTATTCTATATCAGCAAAACAGTCTATATTTAGCCTTCCAAAGCCAAGGAAGTGAGAATCCAGCAGTCAAAAACCTGCTTGGAACAGAATTTCACAAAAAAAAAAAAAAACCAATGTCTTTCCAGCTGGTCTAGAGGCCTGAGCAGGAAAGACAGAGCAACCATGATCTTGGAGCCATTTCCCAAAAGAAATGTAAAAAAGCTCAAATCGTACACAGTCATTTTCCTCTCTTACCAGGATTCTGGGCTGGGCATTCCATTCATTCAGACTTGAACTCAGGTTACCTTTTCCCCTTGGTGTCTGTTCCACTGATTTCCCTAAACCATGGCTAAAGCAATCACACGGGGAGTCTGTCTCTTCTGTTGATCCTCTTTTATGTTGTACAAATACTTCAATATTCATTATACTGTTTAAAGAAGTTTGGAGTTTTTGTTTTGTTGGTTTTGGGTTCGGTGTTTTGCGGAGTTTTTTGTTTGTTTTTGGAGAAAGACTCTTGCCTACTGAATCAGGCACACGCTTGATAGGAAGGGCACTCTCATTTAATAGTTCATTTCTGATTCATAGAAAAATGTTTCTGGCTGCCAAAACCAAGAAATTGATTAGTTTAGTCTCAGAACTAAAAATTCGTTACTGCCTCCTTCATTGTGCAACACCAAAGCAGGAGCTGTTGGCTCACTGATTTCAACACTGTCCTGCCCAAGCCTCTGCCAGTGGGTTTGTTAGAGGAACCTCAACAGGCTCTGGCCGCAATTTCTAGTGACTTTTTCTAGCAATAGTCCCACACAAAAGAGATGTGTGGTGTCTGATAAAGCTCATTAAACTGGATTTGTATTTCCTACTATCAGCGAGGTCAAATATTGCCTAATGTACAGTTAAATCTTTGTATTTAACGTGCCTTTCTTCTCCTTTGGTCAGGACTGGGACGTCAGCCTGGTTGGTTGGTCCCTATTCTGGCTTGTAATTAGTGGGCGATAAAGCACTTCCATTTAGGCTAGATTCACTAAGGTAGGCAGGTTTTTCACTTCTGTTTAAAATCCCCGGTCCCAATTCCGCAGCTACTCTGAAGATGGTCACTGACACGTGTGTGCATCTGGGCTGAGCTTCCTGCAGTTGTTGCAAGAATTGCTGATTTGCTGAGAAAAATAGCATCTACTGGGGGGTTAGAAGCTTTATCGTCTAATTGCAATGGTATGTCATCCATCTAACACCTAATTTATATTCAGCTACAAGCCTGTTCTGAGGTGTTTTGTGTAGGCTGAAATATTTCCATGATGGCTTAACAATGAAGAGATCCAATATTGTGATAGATGTGGTGAGAGCTGGAACGTCACTGCTGGGTTAGCTACTAGGCAAATAAGGTTTGATGTAGTCTCTCAAAGGACTGCCGGGGTCTATACAAGGCACTTCTGGTACCCTAGGAAGAAGGCACTGCCTGTCCTTCATCCCTTCCTTTAAGGGTGTGTGTGGAGCAGTTCCTGAGATGGCAGCAGTTTATGTGATAGGTTATGTACATGATAACGCTCCAAGACCTGCTGAGTTACTGAGGGTTCGCAGGGATGCAGTCACTGGCCATGTCTGCGCAAATGCTGACTCGTTGTAGTTGGCTTAAGCTGAAGTGGAAGAGGGCTTTGCTACCACGTGTTACCTTGCATTTTATGAGCTAAGACTGGGGCACTGCAGAGTTACCGTGGCTCGGTTGATGTGGGTAATCTGTTCATCTTTGACAACTTTATAACGTGGCTGAGGTCTAACTACACTGTCTAAATATTTTCCTTAGTGTTGGCAGTGTATGGTACATACGTGCATACTAACATGTCATTTGTCAAGGTCAGATTTGTGAAAGATTATTATGCCTACGAACTATGCATACTAGTACAAGTAAAAGCTAAGAAACACAAGCAGTTTTAACAGTGCTGGCTCTTTACAAACTAAATGCTTTTAACTTTGTGTGGAAGTTGCATTACAGTAGCACAATAGTGCACAGGCAATGGTCCTGAGCTGAGATGTGCTAGCCCACTAATGCCAAGGCTTTCTGTTGGTGACATCTGTCATCCTGTTAAGTAGGAGACCTTTATTATGTGTCTGGTTTGGTGATTTAAATCCATGAAGGACTTGCTCTCTGAAAAAGCTGTGCTACGTAATGCTTTCAGATAACATAATCCAACGGGCGCGTTGATGTTTAAAATATATCTCAAAAAAAAATTATTGCTATTACAAAGCAGTGCAGTTAGTCGTCTGTGGATCGCATTTATTGTAGAATTCCTTTAAAGGGGAACATTATTTCATTGTTCTCATCTACCAGAAAATATCAGTTAGCATGCCAGAGTAATTAATCTTATAAAAAACTAGCAATCAAATACAGCGCATTTCCTCCCATAGGAACATACAGTACTTCTAAAGGTCACCATTTAGCTGGGCACCTCCTTTTATTACACTTTATAAAAAAAAAAAAAAAAAAGAGAGGGGGGAAAGAGGGGTTGAGTGATGAGATCTGGGATCTCTCTAATGCTTAATAAACTTAACCTTTATTGTGGTATTGAACTTGATGATCCTGCATGAAAGAGGAGTGCATGCTGCTTTAGAGGCTTTTGTGCTGACTGTTAGTTAATCATTTTTATTTGCTTTATGAATACCACATGGAATATTTATTAAAATTCTTCAGAGCATAGTAAATATTAAGAGGGATTAAAGCAGCAGAGTAGGAAGGATAGCTCCTCTGCAAGGAGGATGTGTGGATAGAAGTGACCATAGGGGATGCATGTTGACTCCAAAAAGACT
This sequence comes from Pterocles gutturalis, assembly GCF_000699245.1. Lineage (NCBI taxonomy): Eukaryota > Metazoa > Chordata > Aves > Pterocliformes > Pteroclidae > Pterocles > Pterocles gutturalis. The sequence continues at coordinate 106,412 of NW_010109871.1, forward strand.
TCTCATGAGCAATCACCTTGATGTCTGATTCTGGACATATTTAAATTCTTAAGGTGCAGACAGAGCTAGGTATGTGATTTATATAGTAGTTTTATCCAGGGTTCTGCTCCATAATAAATGGTTAAAATTCAACATAACTGAAAAGAAATACTGAAATTTTTCTGCTTGTATGGTCATATTAGAAAGTCTGTGGAAAAGCAATCATTTTGAATAGAAAAAAAAGAGAGTATAAAATATAATACATTGCATAGGGGTTTTCTCAAAGCCCATCAAACTCAAAGCTTTCAAATTTCGTCTCCGATCAGGCATCTTTTATTGCTGCATTGTAAGGAGTTAAGTATCTTTTCTCAAGTAGACTATAATTCTTCATCATATATGGTATGCTAAGTTGCTTTAGGAGGTAACTAGAGAATGAATTTTTTTTATTACTGATCCTGAAGTAGTGCCCAGAAACTCATAGGTTCCGTAAGCATTTCTAATGATCCATTAAAATCATACTAACCATGATGGATTGTAGGATACTATGTTTTACGTCATGGTCCTCATCTGTACTAAAATTAAGTTCTTGTTTCCATAATTGAATATTAAATTTATTCTATTCCTTGGTGGACTAGATCCTTAGCAAGTATAAATCTGACTTTATTCGCAGCAGGTGCTAATCTTACTACACATCCTTACTATGGTTCTTTTCTCAAAAAAATTCAAGTTACTTTGCCACACTGTGATGACTGTGCAATAAATGGACTCTGTCTCTAGACTGAACTCAAACATCGTGTGGAACACCCGAGTTCCTGCAGGCAGGTGCTGTCTGTGCCGCCTTAGGGATTAGGGTTCTGCAGATGACTTCTCAAACAATGTTGGGCCATCACTCAGAATAGAGAGGAACCTTTGAAAGGTATCAAATAATTTTTCCTCGTCTCTTCTTTGTTTGTTTTCTCCCGAGAAGATACAGCCAAGCGTTGCTGAGAAGAATGGAGAAAAGGCACTGGAGATGGCAAGCGTGCGTTTAGCAGGCGGTAATGGAAATAGGGCATGAGAAAGATAACGAGTCCCCTACAGTTTATTGCTTTCTCTGTTCTGCCTCTGGTTTCACATCTATTTTTATCCTTTCCCAACTTGTTTTTCTTCTCCATAATACTAGTATGTGCAGTGAGCCAAGTCTGTTCACCACTTCAGGGATCCCAGCATAACTGGTTTTTGGTTGCTCTGGGCTGAGGAGTGAGGGCAGGGCTGATGCAAGCAGTGAAGACCAGGCGAAGAAGCAGCTGTCCTCTCAGCCACGTGCAGGAACACCCATCACTTCAACGAGTGTTAAAAAAAATCCTACTGGCAGTGGTAGCAGTTGCTCTTTGAGGACACCCCACCTCCGTGTTTGTTTTAGGGATGTCAGTCATTTGTAATATTTGACTTGCTTGTCAGTCAGTACCAGCCTTCCCAGGTGCGTGAAGAGGGACTGGAAAGGCTCCTTCACATTAAAGCCTCTTTTGTCACTGTCAGTATTGGTACGGAAACCATCCATCAGCGTCGCTAGTGGGAGGAAGCTGTGCTGTCTCTGTCAAAATCCAGTGCTGCTGGTTAGTGGAGTTCTGTTGTTGTATTTTTATACACCCCCAGGAAACCCACAGGATCACTTGTCTGACAATGTGTTGGCTTCCAGGGACATAATGTGTAGCTTCCTCCAAAAGCTGTAAAGCCTGATGTTTGTTCTCCATGAACAGTGTCTTCAGAAGTCACGTCACAAAGCTGCTTTCTGGCTGAGTTATTTCCCTGAGAAATATATGTGCAAAACTTTTTGCTACCTTGTGTGCCTTTATAGATGAAGTAAAATGTGCTGGCAATCGCTGCTTTAATTTTCGTGTGGGCAGCTGATTCATTTATATAAGTATTGCTCCTTTTGAGAAATTGCTAGAAGATATAAAAGTTTAAGTTCTCTGCTGGAACATAATTCTGGCGTTCATAAAAGACTTGTATCTCCCAGCCCCTGTCAGCATGCTGTGCCTGTCACACGCTGGAACATGACTTGCCACCCTTCTTACACATTTGACTCTTCTGGAAGCACTAGCTGACAGCAAGGAGTCACTAACAAAATAAATTAAAAACAAAATAAAACAAAAAAACCCACAAAGCCTCCACGAGTCCTGCCTTTTCCTAGAAACCGGGGAGATTAGATTGTAATGGCTGTGTTCTCAATGGGGTTATCTGTCAAATGCCAAACAACCGGTTAAACAGACTTAATGTCACTGGCGAGAGGAATAAAGGGAAACATGGTGATATCTCAATTTGGGATATCTGAATGTGAGCGAGACTGCCGGCCCTGAAGGGCACATTGTGGCTTTGAAGGACTGCTTGAAGTGACCAGCTCTCCTCCTCTGCAGACAGCTTCCTTTCCTTGCCTGTTTGATGGGCTGGAACGTGCCTCTTGGTAGGTCTGGGTTGCTGGTAGGCAGATCTGCTGGGAGCTGCTCCAGTTCACGCTGAGTTGCTTGCTGTGCATCTGGGTGGTGGTGTGCCCTCTGTTCCATGAGCTGTGGTCCCACTTGCCGAGTCTGTTGCCCTGCTCCTCCATTGATGCTCCCTTGCTCTGGGGTCTGTGCAGCCCCTGCTTCTGCAGGACCTGAAATGTGCTCCTTGAGCTTCCTCGGCTCCATTGTTGCAAATGAATAGTTTACAGATTTTTTCCTTTGCTTTTTTAAGAAAAAAAACCAAAATCAAAACAAAACAAAAAAAAAACCACAAAGCAAACCCATCATTTTCCAACCAGACCAACCAAAGTCCTTTGCAGAATCCCATTTTCCTCCATTCCTTTATAGGCATCCTTGAGGCTGGGGAGAGATTTTGTCTCCTCCAAGGTAGCCTTTGCTCACTCCTGTTTCACATGTGATGTAACGATAGCACTGCCTGCCTTCCTTGGCTGTTTTGGGCATTTTTCAGATAATTTACTAAGGGGAAATGCAAATAAACCCATGTATAAATTTCTGTTCTCTGGTGTCCGCAGGGAGAGACTAGTGTCTTCTGCACAGGTCAGAGCACAAGATTTATGCAAAGTGTGTTTCCGCTGTGGTGGCTGAAAGTGACTTTGTTTGAACTTTCTGGATGGCTTTTTCGGGGCATGTTAAGTGTGAAACAGTCTGTATTAAAAGCAGATTTAGAGGTGTATTATTTTTGAGGTTGCCTTGAGTAACTAAAAGGTGATGTTACTGAATGTGTGAAAGAGTTAAAGTGGCAATTGTGAGGCTTGAAATGTTTTATGCCTGTTACATGTTTTGATATGCAATTAAGTGGCTGTATAATAAATATTTAAAGGATACTGTTAAAGTACCCTTAACTCACTACAGGTTTTCTATAAAAGTACCCTTTTTTAAATTTTTTTTTTCTCCTGGAAAAGGGACATATTTATCAGAGGGAAAACTGTAAATTGTGGAGAACTTCTTTGTGACTTTGTAATAAGGAAAGGTGGAGCTGTTTGCACGCAGGGTATCCTTTTTCATCTGCTGCAAATATTTTATATGATTCTGGCTGTAAGATATCAACAATACTTTTCCATGGGTTACTACTTAGGTGAATAATCAGCTAACAGTCTCTTCTGCAGTGGGTTTAATTTTGAAAAATTCAGTACTGGAATGGTATTACAGCTTGCAAATATTTCAGAGTCAGCTTTAATACAAATTTTTATACTATGCTAGAGTGAAGCCATAGTCTGAAATAATTTTACATCATAAGTGGTTCTAAATTAAAGTACTTGCAGATTAATTCCATCACATTTGTGGAGGAAAGAATCTATTTCCGCCTAAATAATATTGAAGTCCATTACCTTATGAGAAAACAGTCATTTCAAGTTTTAGCACCTCAGTGATGCTGAACTTTAGTGATTGTAACAGGAAGGTAAAAGTGCTGAAAAATAACATCACTGCCTTCCCAGGAGAAACCTTTCTCCGAATAAACCTTGGGAGTCCCACTAGTAGGTCCTGATAGGCAGAGTCCAACGCACTGAGGCCTGATGATGCCATATCTTGGTCTACCTGACTTTAGAAGTGTATATAAAATGTTTTAATAATTTAAAAATATTTATATATATATATAAGGTAAAAGTGCTGAAAAATAACATCACTGCCTTCCCAGGAGAAACCTTTCTCCGAATAAACCTTGGGAGTCCCACTAGTAGGTCCTGATAGGCAGAGTCCAACGCACTGAGGCCTGATGATGCCATATCTTGGTCTACCTGACTTTAGAAGTGTATATAAAATGTTTTAATAATTTAAAAATATTTATATATATATATACACACATATGCATGTATTTCTAACATATATTTATAAAATATCTGTTCTTAAAAAGGTGAACATAGGTGTTTTTTGCTTCTGATAGCATAACCCAAATCGCCGCCTTGGAGTAATTGGAGATCTGGGAGCTTCACTTCTCTGCACGTGGTTCCTGCAGAGGGAAACAACCTGGTTGGGAATAACTTCCCTGTGCGTCGTCTTGCTGATGTGAAGTGTTTTGTTTTCAGAGCTCAGACAATTCAAGGAGGAGAGAAGGGTTTGGCTGATATCAATCCTTTAAATGTCATGGGACATTGACTGTGCACCTGCCGATGCTCAGAGGAACCTAATTGAATCATGATTATAGTCACTGGAAAAATGATCAAACAGTGCAGCCCCAGTTATAAATTTTATTATCGAAGTTCATGTGGATATGTCTGAGTTGAGGTGGGAGAAAATAATATTTATGTGTGTGCTTGACTGTTTATTGCTATGGCATTAAATAAGGTTATTGGCCTCAGGATCTCAGGTTTCCTGTTCACATTTGGCCACACACAACTGAATTTTGAGACTGGGGTTTTTGCTTGTGTAAGTCAAGGAAAATAAAAGCATGTTTACATTTACAAAGTTTTGAATGTAATTTGATTTAAGGAACAGTTTTACTAGGAGAAGAAGTATTTGTTTCTTAGGTTTGGTTTTTTTTTTCTTTTATGGAAGCTGAATACTTCAGATAGTACTAGAAAGCATGTCTAGTTTTCAGTAATGCCAATAAAGAGGGTGGAGAGGGAACAACTCATTGCTTTTGTTAGGATTTGGGAAATCCCGTATATTGCATTGCATTGCTTGTATAGCATTTATGATTTGACTAAACTGCAGTATATAGTTGGGCTTTTTTATGGCAATGTTAGAAAGTAATACATGCCAGTTATTTTCTGCAGTGGGCAAGGTCTTCTGTTGCCTGTCTTCGGGTGACTGACCCTTTGGTGTCTTCCTTGATGCATATGTATTCGTCCTACTTGTGAGATTTTTCCCTTGGATTTTATAGATTGTACAAATATGTATGTGCTCTCCTGTATTTTCTTTTGAAGGGTAGGCTGTTCTGAATGGCAGCTATGGCTTGCTAGGAAGTTTTGGAAGAGTCATAGCGTCCAAGATTAATTTTGTTCTGTTACAGCATAGGTGTAATTACAATGCATGTTGGAACAGTGCTTTGGGTTAATAAACCCCCCAAAAAGTATTAAAGAGGAAGCTTTACAGTTAAGCAGAGTTTTAAGCCATCTCATTTGTTTTCATTTTTCATAAACCAGAATAGAAAAGCAATAGTGAGTAAGAAGAAAGTGATTATTCAGGTAAGGAAAGTCGTCGTTCTGCATATGAAAGGTGAAATGAAAGCTGTCTCAGATATTCCTCTGAACTGGAAAAGAACGGCTATCTCAAGAAATGAAAGTATGTATGGAAAAGAGGTGATTTTTTTTTTTCTTGATTTCTGCAGTTTTATTTTGTAATAGCTGCCAACAGGTTGTCTAGGCTGACAAAATTATATATATAACAGTACAAAGTACAGGCTTTTGGTTGTCAGAGCAACCTATATATTTTGGAGCAATGGGTAGTGGGGTGGCTCCAGTGAGATTTCTAAGTGATATACAACAATAAGAGAGATGAGGATCGAGCCTGTATTGCCACCCACACTAGACGTACAAATGGATTTTATGGAATTTATTTTTAAATGCATTTATTAAAGTATGGGAAAGGAGAGGAAAGTGAGGTTGTCTAACGGTCTGTGTTATCTTTTAAGATATAGGCTATAAGAGTTTTTAAAAGCAGTATTTCAAAAATTGCCTCGGGACACTATTCTTTAGCTTGCTTTCTCTTTCACCCAATAATGATGATTGTGTATAATTCCCTGTATTTGAAAACCTTTTTCCTTAAAAGAAAAAAAAAAAACAGCATGCATCATTAGGAATATTCCAGGCTCTTTCTTTTAACATCTCCTGTTGGCTGCTTCAGAAACATTTCATGCATGTTCTAGAAGCTGCCGTTGAGCTTGCTGTGCCAATAGCCCTGAAAGGATTTAGTGTGGCGCAGAGCTGCCGGACAGCTTGGGTGCCTGACCCTCCACTGCAACGCCAGCAGAGCGCATCCGTCTTTCCAAGGCTTCTCTTCAGTGGGGTTGTTACTGGTGCAATAGCTGAACAAGTCATGTCATGTGTGGGGAAACATCACTGGGGTCTTCAATTTTGATTTGAGAGCTGACTCTGGAAATGTGGCTTTTTATTTCAGTCTTGGGAAAGTTGTTCTTTTATTAAATCTTTGGTCTGGTCTTTAGACAGTAATCTAGTTTGTGTCTCTAAAAGTTGTTTCTAAAGTGGTACATATGTGTGTGGAGAACGCTAAGAAAAGCTGAGTAAATAACGGCAGATTTAGCAAATCTTTGGTGCATGTATGGTTCGGGTTGTATGGGCACGACTGTCTGCACCTTTCTATATCCAGGCTCTTACGATCTTCACGTTATACACTAAAAATGTGTTAATTCCTCTGGGTCTGTCTGTATTGCCCATGTAGCGTTACGTATCTAGCTGTTCTGGCTCAGCTGTACAGTAGCACAGGAAATGGCTGCTTAAAACATGATTTAGCGTCGCACTGTGGACTCGTAAACCATAAACTTGGTGCTGCAGCTCCCCTCTAAGCCCCAGGGACAGCAGTAGCGCTCCTCAGAGAACACTAACTGCTCTTCAAATTTTGCCATTAAGTTCAGTCCTTTCATTTCACCGAAGCTTTTGTATATCTGAGCTATTTGCATTTTGAAAACAAAGGATAAAGGTGTTCCTATGTCTCTTCTTTAAGTTTCCTTATGGTACCTAGACCAAGCCATGGTTCAGTGGGATACGTTGAGCAGTACTGCAGTGGGGACAAAGAGAAACACTTCCCCCTCCCCCCCCCCACTTATTCTTGAACTCTGGATGCCTTAAATTTGGTCCAAAAATCTCATTCTCCTGAAAAAAATAGTTTAATAAAATTGTATGATTAATAGGCTAAAAATTAGGAATTTTGAAGTACACTGAAAGAAGAAAAAGTAGTTGTCACCCATAAACTGAAACACCTGCTTTTGCATACAGGAAAAAATACATGCCAGTGTCTGTCGAGTGTAAAATTACGTGTAATGGTAACGTATGTAAAGGTAACATATGCATACGTATCTTGTTGAGATATAATTGCACATGAAATCTGCCAAGAAATTTGTGCTATTAGGATGCTTAACTTTTAGTCCATGTCTAGAGGTGGATATGTAGCAGTTTCAGATTGTTAATATAATATATATTTGGTAATGGAAAAGTATGAAGGTATTAATATATAAAAGTATAAAAAAAAATGTGGTACTCTTGTGCCTTTGCCAAGGTTCATGAGCATTGTTGGACTGCCATTAATGACCTCAGTATTTTGCTGTGGTTTAGAATTGGATTTTAAGTGAGAAAAGATGCTTATTTGAATTCCCCTAAGCCAAAGTAACCTTTACTTTCTCAGAACTTACCTACTCAGCTTCCATATGTAAAAGAACCAAAAAAACCCAAAAAAACAAACCCCCAAAAAAGGACACCCCCCCAAAAAAAAAAAAAAAAAAAGAAAAAAAAAAAAACCAAACCAAAACAAAAAACCCAAAAAAGCACCACTACTGAGTTGACTGTGCCCTGGCTTATTAAAAGCTAGAAGAGTGAAGGGAAGAGTTTTTTCTCTTGTTAGCTTTATAGCTTAACTATATTTTTAAGATGAGATGCGAAGTCTGTAGTTCTATTGTACTTCTAAATGTATATGAGAAGATGTCTTTGCAATTCATTACAGATCAACACAAAAGAGTATTATTTTAATAACTAAATGGCAGATGAAAAAGATATATTGATGATTGATTTTTTTTTGTCTGTCTGAGTTACTTGGATCATTTTTCAGAAGAAGCTGAGGTTGGGAGGAGATTATTGATGTGTTTGTATGTTTAGGTAGAGGCATAAACAGTTCTGTTCTTCAATGTCACAGTGAAAGCAGAGCACATTATTAATATGTGTTTATACATTTTGACTTTGGAAGTCAAGTGTTGTTAGTAGAAAACATTTGCAGAATTTTTTATATTCTGAATAAGGGTTGAAAAAGGATTGAGCAGTCAGACGTGAAATAATCTCAGACCTCTCATGAGTCTGTGTGAATCCTGAATGTATTGGTTTGAGCGTGTTGTTTTCTCATGAAATTTCAGATCCTTGAATTTCTTTTTGGACTAGTGACAGGGATGACATTGGGCTTTCACAGGGAGCATGTTTTTGTTTTGTTGTTTGGTGTGTGCTTTTTTTGTGGGTTTTTTTGTTTGTTTGGTTGGTTTTGTTTGGTTTTTTTTAAAGAGCATAGTGCTTTATGAAATTCATCTGCTGGTTCAGCAAAAATTTCCAGGTCTGGATCTGTAGATATTTTGCCAAAAATTGCTCCTCTTGTTGCTGAAATATTCCCTTTCATGAAAGTGGATATCAGTTTATTACTCCAGCAGCTCTTTTGAAGAGGATCAGTCAGATCAATTGGAAAATGTCCTCATCTGTACAGAGTTGGGAGGACATTTGCAGGTTTATAATTCTCATGTTTTGGTGTGTTTTCTTTAACCCTTTCACTCCCAATTAATAAAGTGGAGGACTAATGAGCTCTTTTGTGATTTGTAATACCTCAGCATGTTCTGGTTGCTAGTTCAGTGTTAACATGGATGTTAAATACTGTTAAGTAAATTAAGTAAAATGAGTAATAGCTTTCCTCCCAAAGCTGCGCAGAAATTGCTGTATGGATGTGAGGTGGTAAGGCTAGCCTGTAGCACTTGCATAGCATAACCACAGTTCTTATTTACATCAGTTGGAAATGGGGTTGCTGATGCTCCTGCTCACCTATGAAAAAACAGGTTTGCCTTTTTTTTTCTGCAGTGTTAAGAAGGGAAATGAGGGGAGATCTAATATTTTTCTAATCTGAGCATTTGAACAAGGAACTACTAAAATGTCAAATGCTACTCAGGCAAATTTTGTAGGAATATGGCATTTCTGGATGTTTGTGTTACTTCACTGTAAATGTTAACAAAAATAACAATAAGGAAACATCAAAACTGCTTGTACGCAACTAAAAAAAACCCCAAGAATAATACAAATAACTGGAAGACTTTTAAAATGTTTTTAAATGTTATTTTTAATTTTAGCAGGTATTTTATCTTTCAAACAAGTGTCCTGTCACAGTGCACTGTGCCCTTTAAATTCAGAGCCTCTCTCCTAGTGTAATGCTCCTTCGCATGCCGAGCATCGTGTTTGCCTTCATTGTGCTTCCTCTCTGTGTGCCACCTCTGACCATTAATGCAAATTGGAGGCCAGATTAAGAGTTGCTCTGGATTTAAATTGGTGCAGCTCACAGCAGAATCCATCTCCAGTTCATATTAACGACTACAAGGGGGAGAAGCTGCCTGAATGGATAGAAAGCTCTAATGAGACCACATTCCTTCACCCGTCACCGTATCTGTGCCGCCTAATCTCTTTTCTCTACTAACTGCCGAATCAAGTTCATTTAATTGTATTTCCAGTTAAATTCCATAAAGAGTAAATATGAAAATAAAGAAACATGTTTGCATGGTCAAACGTATTTCTCTTTAAAGTCAAAGCTTATTTTTTCTTGGTAATTTCACTTAAATTGCTCCATGGCACGTGTGGCTGCTGTTGAGGCTAGTGGAAGATGATCTGTTTTTTTGGGCTTGCTTCTCGGAACACCTGAGGCATTGCAATAGCCTACACCTGCTTGGGCCCTTTTCTTTAGAGGAAGTTCAAATAAACATCAAGAGAATATGTGCTTGTCCATACTGCAGTTAATAGCAGAGTGAGATTTCCATGCAAAGGCGCCGTCTGTCAGCAAGGCAAATATATACTGTGATTTCTATATACATGACTAAGGGCAATATTTATTTCATCCTTCAAGAGCTTGCGTGAAGGACACTATTCCCACCATGAGTGTCAAAAAGGATCTTCAGCATCTTGGAGCAGATAACCTAAACTCCCTTCTTTGATAAAGTACCTTTTGTCAGCAAGTGTGCGTGTTGAAAATTAGCAGTTCCTTCAGCACGAAAACCTTGACATTGAATATAATTGAGGAGGTTAGTGTCGGCATGTTCGTAAGTATTACCTGTCATTTGAAATATGACAGTGCTATAACTGCAGGACCTTGGGGACTTGAGTGCATTGGCACTGCCATCTGACTGCCTTGGAGTCTGCGAGACAGCCTTCCAAGCGACTCGACCCTGAGATAATTAACATGGCCCTGGAGGCTTCTGCCTCTTGCTTTCCTGCACTTGGTTAATAAGATGTTTGTTGCTCTGCTTGTCTCTAATGCACTGGTGTGCCTTTAGGGACGCGGGGTCCTTCACATTCTGTCACAGTTAGGAGGTTTAGGTAATGGTGTCTGTGCATCCATTTCTTTCATTTCCAGCAAATTAAAATATTATCATCAATTAGCCAGCTATATTTGGTGGCTTGCTTCATTGCTGAGAGGATGCGTGTGTTTATCAGGTATGAAAACAATGGGAGAGGGGGGAGAACGTTTGAAACCTGGCTTTTCTTCTGGCAGTTGAGTCGTATAACAATGTCAAATGGTAGAATGACATCATAGGATGCAGAAATGAAAGGCAGCACGCGGTGCTTCGGGGGGATGAGGTAGGGCTGTGGTGGCTGCTGTCTGGGAGGCGCAGCCCCGGGGTGGAAGATGGTCGGAGAGACAGTTTCTTTAATCGCTCACGTTGGTTGAGATCACGGTGGTTTAATCCACAAAGTCTTTTTGGTGCTTCACTGAAAGCAAAAAGTGCTTTAAATAAGAAAGGGGGGGGGGGGGGGGGGGGAAAAAGG
>NW_010109871.1:117594-137172 GCF_000699245.1 Pterocles gutturalis
CTGAAAAGTTTGAAGCACTGATGTGAAGACAAGCTGAACACAACTGGTTTTACTTTTCCACTCTGTGAAATGGTGTTTCAAAGGGTTTTGAAAAATTCAGCTGTGTTGCTCCAAAGAGATTCATGCTAATACACTGACTCACATGGCTGAGCTTCTTTTTGAATATTGTAACAGCTCAAAGCAACACTAAATCTAAGTAATCAACTCCAGTGGATGGCATTATCGGGCCAGGATGCTTTCACAAAGGTGCATTTTTAGCCACAACAAAAGCTTCACAAAGAAATCTTGTTTCTAGGGAATTGTCTGTTTCAAGGAAACAAACCTTAAAATAGTCTCCTTCGGGTTTTTTGTTTTAACAGTTGACTTTTTTTTAAAGTGTGTTTATTCCTGAAGGAGACAACAAATACAATGAGCATAACCTGGAGTGTGCAACCTCAGAGAGCTGTGGTTACAGCATTTAACTTTCATTTCATTATATGAGAACAAATGAAAGTGGAAAGATGTCTCATTACACCCATTTAGTTTGAAATATTTCTAATCTGTCTTGCTTGTGGGGAGCATCATTCACAATTAGAACTGAGAATCAATGCAAGATAATATTGAACAGTGAGTTTAGCTATTTCAGAGAAATGGTTTTACTGGAGAAGCTTGGAAAATGCTACCAAGTAGAGTTGCAAATACTGAAAGATTAACATATAAACCACAATCCACCTGTAAGGACTCACAGCGTAGGAACATATGTCAGGTTCCTTAGTGTGTTATTTCCACTGTCACACTAATACGGAATGAAAGAAGGAAATAGGGCTGTTTTCTTCTAATAATCCAGTGCTAGTTCAGGAGTTAAAGCCAAGATGACTGAAAGCTACAATATACTAAAGACTCATTCTCCAATTTATTTAACATTATGAATATAAATATCTTTTCAGTTGTAGACATTAAGCTTTCATTGTATAGCCTACCATTAGGCATAAAACACTCGAGGAAGCTGTCTACATTAGGCTATTGAAATTGTACTGATTTACAGCTCTTTTGTACCCTCACTTTGCAAATATTAAGGCAAAAGTAAAGGGAAAGGGTAGTGAGTATTTTACATAAATAAGTTAGTCTTTGACGTTCATCTAGGAGTGCTCTGTATTCGGCTGACTTTTATTCTTTTTTTTTCTCCGTTTGTTCTAAAATGTGACTCCAGCATTTGTTGTTTAGTTGTAACCTGGCTGTCTGAAAAAGTAGCAGTGTGATACGTCATGCTTTCACATAATGTCTTTAAGAATAGAGTTGTAGATTTTAATATACATCCCAAAGCATTTAGCTCGCTTGGGAAAGGAAGGAGCTAAACTTAGAACCAAACACAATGGAATTCACATTTACTAGGTGTACTGCAAAATCACAGGAGTATTGAAATAATTCCAAGTTAATCCTTTCTCACTTAAAAACTGTTGTTGGAGGGGAAGAGTAATTTTCTCAGTAAAGATAATTAAGTGCAAGAAGTTGATCAATTATGGCTAATATTAAGTTAATTGATTTCAGTCAACAGTGACAGGAGACTTAAGACAATATAGAAACTCAAGATGCCAGATGTGATCCAAAAACTCATTGGAGTGGGTGGGACTGTTCAGGTCACACACTGCTGCTTTTGTTCTGCCTTGGCCTTTGCTCTGAGGGTGCAGGATTTTTATTGGGAATTACTTAAATAGGTAAAGAATATCACAGGATGTCAGAGGGCTTCCAGTGGTGTAAAGAAGCATGTGATATAGATAAATGTCCTTTTTCACAAAGCCATTTAACGTTTATTTATCAGAAAATGATGAAGTTCTGTCTGTTTTCCCAGTAAATGGTAGAAAATAGCCAGAATTAGGTGAGTAAAATTAACAGTAATAAAGTTAGGGAAGCATGAAATTAAAAAAATGATTGCAGTAATAAGGTGTAAAAGTTTTTCAGAAAAAATAATACCCTCTTGATTTGGTGAAAAACAATATTAGTACTACTTATTAGAGAGGAATACATTTATATTATCAGTATCTCATCTGTGAGGTCTACATACTTTTTGGATTTACCTACTCTGTTCTATTTGATTATCTCAAATTAATGTACCATACAACTGCTAATCAATTTGTCCTCCTCATTGTAGTGATAGGTAGTATTACTAGCTTAGTTTTGAAAAAAGAAGAATAAAAAGAAGTTGAAGCTGAGGCTTGTGAGATAAATAGTTGGAATCCATTGAAAAGGGATTTAGTTTTAGGTGCTTGAAGATACCTAGCTCAACACAAGGTGTAGAGCTAGTTGTTTGCTGATACCTCAAGTAACTTTCAGGAACTTTAGGCTGCAGTTCTATACAGTGACAACTGAATGCCAAATGGGATTGCGGCCGTTGCAACAGAAACTCATCTCTCCCCGGGGGAGTATAATTCCAAGGATGCAGGGTAATACTTACTCTTGCTTTTTTCCCTTTTGCCCCCAAAATACTTGTATGTTCTGCACTAAGCTGAATGACTGCAGCAAGGGAGTGGAAGAGGAGTGTGAGGGAATATCTGTGAGGAGCAAGACTGAGGTTCCAGGTTACAATATAGTAGTTCATCGTTATTCTACAAGATGGGTTTGGAGAGGAACTGAGGCTTTGTAGAAATTGATGAACTTCATGGGCTTGTGCTTAGATCAAGAGATCTGACTGAGGGAGATAAATTTTTCCATCAGTCCTAGAGTTCTTCCATATAACATCCGGCATAGCTTAGTTTTGTGTTTTGTAGATCTTGCATGTGAATCCTGCCCTGTCAGATTTATTTATTTCCTCCCCTCCACCAATTTTCCTAATTTAGAAGTGGAAGGATCAATGCAGCTCGGTAAAATTTTTGTCTAAGACTGAACAGCAAGAAAATAATGGTTAGTGTTATACAGACACAATGCTATGGCAGCATTAGTTTTTTTATATACAGATGTGATTGATACAATTTCACCGAAACAATATTTCTGAAAAACTGTTGGGATTCTTTTTCCCAAACTTCTTCATTAAAATGCAGGTAGGCAATATCCCAATGAAGTTAAAGGAGATATTCAGGGGAGTGTCATTTTAATAAACTGTTTTCATGAAAATAAGGTTTCCTGGCGAATTAGTAATTGAGTTCCCTGGAGATGCTCTGCTTTCACAGTTCTCCAGTTGGCTGGTTTGTTTGGTGTTAAACAGCTCTAACAGATCCGGAGAAGCTGAAAAGCTTGATAAGGTCAGAATAATGAATGACTGCTGAAGACTCATCCTATTCACAGAAAACGCATCTAGTTCTTTGAATGCATTTCTATTCCTCTTTTTATCTCCATGTTAGAGTTTCACATCTTATAGAGAAATGTCAGCACTTTTTTTTTTAATATTGAGCTTTACAGCGCTGATCTTCATTGTTTTGTTGATTCTTGCCCTTTTAGTAACATTTAAATATAGGTCCACTTCTTGCTGGCAGACCAGCTACTTTGCTGTGAGGGTTTGAAAAGGGACTCTTGTAGAAAGAATAGTGTGTTCGGGCAGCGCTGAGTTTTCCCATGTGTTATTATCTGAGTCGCGTCAGCTCAGTGGCACATTGAGTAATAGGCTGTCACGGTCTGTTGTTCTGGAACAGCTCCCATGAACTAGCGTTGGGTGTATGTTATGTAACAAGCCTGTCTTTAGGCTGGCGTACAGGGTTTCATGTTCAGAGCCAGGCAGGGATGTAGCTGATGTTTCATTTCTACCGTTATATCAATTTTTTTTTAATGCACATAACATAAGTAGCACTTGGAAAGTGGATGCTGTTGCTTTTCATGCCTGCTGAAAGGAGATAGCGTGTCTTCAACTAAACGTGTTCTGGGAAGAACAGCAGATTCCATATCGGTAACTGAATCGCCAGAGCCTGCTGCCGTGCAAGAGATCAAGAATTTGTCCTGTGGCACAAAAAAAGCGTTGTCTGGGGAGAGGTTGTTTCAGTTTTGGTGCCATTTCTAAGACTTGCTTCAGATTTCTTAGATACGTACTGCTGCCGGCAGTGCCTCATTTTAAATAACAGAGTGCGCCGGGTGACCTTTGAAGAAAATCACTAATTTCTTTTGTTTAGAGTGCAGAGGGCATGGATAGCAGAGCGGTTTCTGGTAAATGCAGTATATTACTTCTGTATCAGTGTCACACTGTCAGAAACTGGCACTTTGTTAAGATAATGTGACCTTTAGAATAATCATCTTTCAGACCTTTATTCTGTCTGTGGTGCTGTGGATCTCTACTTTAATTCTTAATGCTTTCTGATGAAGTAGAAATAACACAAAATTGAAGCATTTGTGTTATTTTCTTTCAGCTGTATAAGATGTTTTTCTTCACAAATGGCACAGGTGTCATTTTGTCCAGGAAAAAACTTCTGTTTGCTGACTGCAAAACGTACATCTGTTCTAAAATGTAAATTTGGTAAGCATGTACATATTTTATAAAGGAAAGAAACTGATATAATAATGGGTATCAGCTGTTTTCCATTGGCTTTTATGGAGGAAAGAAAAAAAAAGTGGACAAAAGCTGTCCTGTGAGCTTTGCGCAAGGTTGTGTGTCACAGGAACAGAAAGCCACTGGGCTGGAACAATGGTTATTTAAAAGGAGATCATGAGACTAGGTCTGGGTTAGATACACAGATTT
Source organism: Pterocles gutturalis (assembly GCF_000699245.1). Taxonomy (NCBI): domain Eukaryota; kingdom Metazoa; phylum Chordata; class Aves; order Pterocliformes; family Pteroclidae; genus Pterocles; species Pterocles gutturalis. The sequence continues at coordinate 122,231 of NW_010109871.1, forward strand.
GATTTCAATAGTAGCAATACTATCTGCTGGTATTTTTTTTTTCATTAAATTCCCAACATAATTTTCTTGAGGAGATGCCCCAACTTCAAAATTTTTATTCTCAATCAGATAGTCCTTATTAAGCACTGACTGAGTCAGAGGTTCAGCTTCGTCTCTTTCCCGTCTTCTCTCTTGGAGCTGCTCCATTAAATGTGAGTCATGCAACATGCTTTGGGTCAAGAAAACAGGCTTCTGTGCTTCCATAAATATGTTTCAGTTTTAGAAATGAAGTTTGTTTGTTGATGGATTTTATCGGGGTTTTGTCCTTTCTTTTTTTTCTTTCTTTTTTTATATTTTTTTTTTTAACTAACCAAATATATTGCTGAAAGCTTCCGGTACCTTCACTTGTACATTTTTATTTTCACTGGAGAGAAGTGTCTTTCCAGACTAGAAGCTGCCTGTTCAAAAACCCATGCTTTTATGAAGCAATGTTACAGTAATTCTTTTATGTAGTAGTTGTATAAAGGCTGTAAATTTTAAATATTTGTAGATATTTGTATTGAAATAGTATTTTGACTATCACAGAATCCGTATATAAAATCTCAGCATTGGTTAACTAAGTAAAAATTTCTGCTGATATTTGAAAAACTTAACATATATTAACATTTTTTTGAGACAAAGAAGGAAATAAAGAAAAAAACCCAAGTATAATACTTTATTTTGTTTGTGCTTAAAATTTGAAAGTTAAAAATGTTAAACACAAGATTGACTTCTGCATGACTTAGAAGAAAAAAAAGTTACTGCCAATATTCAGTAAAAATTCTGGGAGAAAAACATTTACCTTTTTAAACTGCCTTAAATTTAAACCAGTGAAAATTTACAAAAGGTCAATCTTATGGTGGCTACTTTTGGTATGATTTTTTTATACTCATTGCTTTTGATTTCTGAAATCAGAAACCTTGTTTATTTATATTTTAGTTTTCCAAAAGAAGATACATTATATACTCCAATTGGAATAAAAACCTGATTTTTTTCCTGATGTTTTTATATGATTTTTGCTAATGGCAGACTTTCAGGCCTTCCACAATCTCCAATAAAAATCTATTGGCTGCAAATGTTTCCTACTGTGGAAGTGTTGCAGGACGTTAAAAAGTGCTGGAGAAGAAATAAACACAAATAATGATAGCTTATTCCCATGAACCTTTTAATAATATTTTAAGTACATACTAGGCACATTGTAGATGTGTCAAGTTTGTTAAAGCTAATACTTTAGCTCAGGGTACCCATTTGACACCTCAAGTGCATTTCCCAGATGGTAACAATATCATTAAAAATTAATTGTATAACTACTGGACCTGCCTTTAAAGACGTTTGAACTGCTGAGCCTTTCTAATCGGATATTGTTGCTCTAGTTCACCAGTGAAGCGAATCCAATGACTTTTTCGGCGAATGGCCTACTTCCATTAATGAAAGTACAATTTATTCACTTCAACGTATAGATTGTAAAACTAACCTCCTAGCTGACATATGATGCTCTTCGGCACGTTTAACTTCTTTTCACTGAGCCAAAAAAGTATATAGTAAATCAGAAGGGATGCATCGATCAACCGGGCTTCATTTAAAATCCAATTAGGGTTTAGGGATTGTAGTCGCTGTTGGTGTCAAATACTGAGCCACGCTCTTCTCTGGGATGCCTCAGCTGAGCTAAGGGGAGTTGTGCCAGGCGAGGGTTTCGCCTGTTCGGCTTTGTAGGGGTCTTTGGCATTCAAGGGAGCTTAAAACAAGAAGGGAGAGGGGGAAAAAACCAGATAAAATTGTTTTTTGTTTTTTGTTTTTTTTTTAAGAAGCTTGTTTAGTATTTTAATATTTTCTCATTTTTTTCCTACATTTTAGCTATTTTATTTTGAGATAAAGCAGATAAGATCTGTCCTAAACTCTCATTCTGGCCCTCTCTTACACCGTTTCTGTGATACACGGGACATCTCTCATTATTTTCCCATGAGAAATAAAGTCATGGATCCAGAGTGTTCTATCAAAATAGTTTCGAAGCCTTGACAATGCTATTTCATTGGGTGTCTGAGGGCTGTGCTAGAATCTACTACATCATTTACTCCAGTGTAAACATGGGTGGTTTTCTCTTGTAATGTTCACTCAACGTACAGTAACTGCAGAGTGGGAATGAAATGTTTACCGTGCTGTTGTATAATCCCCTTGATCGACTTACTGGTCAGTACCATCTTTCCTTCCCGTGGGGTGACTGAGGCTGCTGTCATGGGCTCAGGATACGTCACATATCTCATTTGTCAGGATAATGGCCCATCGGTCTATTGTAGCTAGGGAGAGAGAGAAAACTGGAAGGCTGAATAATAGTGTTTGTCATCAAACAACAGTGTATGGGTGCATTAGAGAAAAACTTTATACCTTGGGGTAATAGAATTTGCTTTTAGGGGTTTTTTAAAATTTATTTTCTTTGTTTATGGGTAGCATTACCACTTCATTACCGTTTCATTTACTCTGTTAGAGTTGTACCCCTGGGCTTTCTCATTCCTTTTTACCAGTATTCACTATTGTGAAATAACGTTTGGATGGTAAAATTCATCAGAAAGCATCAGCTGCTGAAACAGCACTGTTGAAGGTGGACAAAATAGATGAGCTGGCTCTTGGTATACTTTCCACTCCTCTTCTGAGTCAGGCTAACACCTTTTGGCCTCCAGCCCGGGGTAGGGAGGCTTTGAGGCTGTGGTTGCAGCCAAGGTGGCAGGGATGCCACGAGCTCCTGCTGCCATTCTTGTTCATACTGCTGTCTGAGGTGGCTGTGTCCTGGTAGATCATAGAATCACAGAATGGGTTGGGTTGGAAAGGACCTTAAAGATCATAGAGTTCCAACCCCCCTGCCATGGGCAGGGACACCTCCCACTAGCCCAGGTTGCTCAAAGCCTCATCCAGTCTGGCCTTGAACACCTCCAGGGATGGGGCATCCACAGCTTCTCTGGGTAACCTGGGCCAGTGCCTCACCACCCTCACAGGAAAAAATTTCCTCTTATTATCTAGTCTTAAATCTATCCTCTTTCAGCTTAAAAGCGTTACTCCTTGTCCTGTCCCTGCACTCCCTGATAAAGAGTGCCTCCCCATCTCTCCTGTAGTGCCCCTGAAGTACTGGAAGTTGCTCTAAGGTCTCCCCAGACCCTTCTCTCTCTTCTCCCGGCTGAACAACCCCAACTCTCTCAGCCTGTCTTCATAGGATAGGTGCTCCAGCCCTTTGACCATCATCATGGATCTCCTCTGGACTCACCCCACCAGGTCCATGTCCTTCCTGTGCTGAGAACTCTGGAGCTGGATGAAGGACACCTGGTGGGGTCTCACGAGAGCAGAGTAGAGGGGGAGAATCATCTTCCTCAACCTGCTGGTCACACTTCTTGCGATGCAGCCCAGGACACAGTTGGCTTTCTGGGCTGTGAGTGCACATTGCTGGGTCATGTTCAGCTTTTGTAGATATCTCCATCTTCCACAGCAACCTTTATGTTAATATAAATATGGACATCTCCTCTACATAAGACTCTTGTACTTCTTTTTCTCTGGGGTACAGAAGTAGGTTGTTTCTCTGCTGGCTTTATGCTTGCAAGTGATTCCCTTATCCTGTTCCTCAGCTGCCCAGCTACAGCAGCTTTAAGGCTGTTTAGGGTCATTTTAGTAGTCACTAAATATTTAAACCTGGCAGTTATTACTGTCACTTTTATGTTCAAATGAGGTATTTGTTGCCACAAAAATAGTTCAGCAGTAGGTAGTTTTGTAAATATACCAGATAATGCTTTGCATTTATTATATATATAGCTGTAGAAAATACATGCACATATATAGTTGTGTGTATACATATTCCTGTATACTTAAGGAAACTGAATAATTTATGTACAAAATATCAGCCATTTGTAAAAAAAAAAAAAAAAAAATTCTAGAACCATCCAAAAAACAAAAGCATAGATGCATCAGGACATGCAGAGGATTCTAGTTGGACTCTGACTTCAGACTGTCTTTTCTTAGCTCTCTGTTGTAGGCAGGCTGAAAGGTAAGTTAAAGGTTCGTTAAACAGCATTCAATTAAAAACAAAACCCTAATTGTCTTATGTGGTAAATGCAGCATTACACTCTGAACTAGTATGTCATATTTATTAAGATTTGATTTGCACTTCCTTTTCAAGTGACAAGCACAGCACAGAATTGCATGGTATTGATATATTGTTTTCATTATGACGTTTATTTTGATATATTTTTCTTGGTTTATCTAGCTTTTCAAGCTACAAGTCATAAACCTGATTGGCGTAATGCTGGAGATTTTGATGTTTCTACATCAAAGTGACCTTTTGTGACGTTTCTGTTCTGTTTTGTTAATTTATAGGGGAATAAATTGTGAGAATCAAAAAATAAAATTAAAGGACATGGTTGTAAATACTTCGCCTCCCTTCTTTTATGCTGTTTACATACACAATAAAAGATAGAAAAAAATAAGTATATTTCAAAGACAAAGTGATACTCCAATCGGCTGCACTGCTGTTTTTCTTCTCCTGTGCATTCAACACAGGAGCCAATCTTAAGGTTGAACTGGTTGGGTGTACAATTTGGAGAAACGCTATCTCCTTTATGAAACTTAACATTAAATAACGTTTATTTGTTATTTTATAGCATCATAAAATCCAGAACCCAACTTCTATAACCCATTGTTTCTTTCGAGTTTGCTGAGAAATGGAACTAATAAAAAAAAAAAGTTTGCAGTATGAGCTGCTTAAATCATAAGACTAGGATTTTTTTTTTCTTTCAAATGGGGCAACTCATTATTACATTTTTAGTAAAAAGTAAAATAACCCAATTGATTCAACTAGTGATGTTGATAATGTTTCTTTTATATGTATCTATATGCATCTGCAGATATGAATTGCAACGTATACTTTGTGACTCGGATAAAGTGACCCTTCAAGCTATTTGACCTTTACATAAAGAAAAAATGTACCGTTCTATGACGATATTGAAATACTGTGTGTACACTTGTATTATTGTAGGATTAACATTTCACAACCATTAATTCTACACCCAGCACCCCCTTTTTTTGCCGATATCTTAATGTCTCACTAGAAGACATCATAAAGCCAGCAGTAACTGGAACATCCTGAGTCTCATAGCGATAGTTTGCCAGTTATTCTGATTCATTTGCGTTTATATTTATATATAATATATATATATGCCTTATATATTTATGCTTCAATTTCTGCATGTAATGCAAGGGGTGATTCATCGCTGATGTAATTCCAAACCCTTTTGGTTAAGATTGCTCCCACTGACTTAGCAGACTGCCAGTCAAACCCTGTGTGCTTTGGTATTTATCTCTGCATGCTTGACTTCTTTGGAGGTAGCAGGTTTTTTTCTAAAATGTTGAAGTTGCTACAATAGTGTTCAGGAAAGATGCTTTTTTTCTCCTTCAGCCTTCGTTGGCATGTGTGGTATGTTAAGTAGACCAACACAATATTTTTTTTTTTTTTAGTTTATTCTCTCATTTTCGTTAGGATTACCTGGTTTCTGGTTTACCTCTGGTATCATGTCTCTATCAGGCTTCTCCACTTCCAGGCAATTCTGTGGTTCTGGTTAAAATGTAGAATTAATAAGACTAACATTTCTTCTTTGCTTTCACACTTCAGAAGTATCAATGTTCTGTGCTGATTCAAGAGCAGAGGTGGTGCATACATCTTTCTGACCTCTTTGTACCTGATGATAAATTTTCTTGCTCAGTGTTACATAATTATAGTTATTTTCTTGCCTTGGGCAACTTGTAGTTTATGTTCCTATTTTTTCTTTTTGTATATATCTTGAAATGATGTTGGAATAACAAACGTTATAGAGTTTCTTGTTTATGACTGTTTACAACTGCAGAATAGATGGGTGGAAAATCATTGCCAATTAAAAAAAAAAGCTATTACAATGCAATTAGAAGATCAGACTGGACATTGTTTATTCTCTTTTTTTCTTTTTTTTGGAAACATTCTAGGAGTTATGTAATTAAATTATTACCTGCTGTATCACCATCTGCTTATATAGTTTTGAAATGTTTCTAACCTCTGTGCATGCGTGTACACTTCATGACTTCAAGGAAGTGCGAAAAAGGCAGTGAACGTACTCAGCAGATGGACTGAGAGGCTCACACCCTCCAAGCAGTCAGTCTTGATTGTTCTGGGTATAATTAAGCGTATTTTCTCTAAATCTAATTATTTAGTTTTGAAACATGGCAGGGAGATATTTATAGTTGTAATAGTAAAATATTTCTTCTGGGATTAAAGACCTACTCAAGATCATCTCTGTAAGTAAACATTACATATTTTCTTAGTAAGGTCATACTCTATTTTATTTAGTTAAATAGTTGCATCATTATATTTTAAGTGAAAAGTATTTTACACAATCCTTGCGCTACAGTATGCTGTAGGTAAATCTTAAAAACTAAGAAATAGATCTGGATGTTCATAGTTGGCCTGCCAAAAAGTGGGATGTAGATTTCAATTCTTAAAGCTTCAGGTATATGTTTGTTTTCAAACATTATGGTATCTCATGCAAAACAAATAGAATATTCAGAGGCTTAAAGTTTGAGCATGTTGTCCAACAAAAAGCAGTGTATAATTTCAGTTTAGAGAAGAAACTACAGATATGAAATCTGCATGGAAAAGGGACAAGGAAATCTGTCTCCAATAAAGTAATTAATGGAAGAGCATCCTCCCCAGCCTCTGTAAGAGCAGGGGTTATTTGAGTGTGCGTGCTTGTAGACAACAGCTCATGAAGATCTTTCAAAACATCCATTGGTTCCAGGTCTGATACTGAGTGAATTATGGTTTATTGGAGTATTGCTCTAGTACCAGCCTACACCACCAGGAGACTGGATCCCTGCTAATTGGATCAGTTAGATCGCTCACTGCTTACAAAATGCAGAGCTCATTGCCAACAACCTGGCAGTCCAGTATCAGTGTTGATCTTTTATTAAACTAGTGAGAAGTCTTGGTGATCATTGGCTTAGGTTTAAACAACCAACCAGGAAACAACCTTAATTATTAGACAGTAATACAAGTTATGTGTGATGGAAAACTATTTCTGGCTCAATTCTGCTGGATGTAGTGTATTGTTTAGAGAAATAGGGCAAACTACCTTGCTTTAATACAGGTGAGAGTTGAGGAGCCTCACAAGTCCACAGGAAGAGTTCATGCTGTATCGAAGTGATCCTCTTGAACGCTTGTCGGCTAGGTGTTTCATAGAATCTTGTGCAATCATTAATAATCTGAGACCTCAGTCACAAACTGTAAGTCTTAATGGGCTCATTAAATGAGGGTTCATTCTGGTTTTATCCAGCTGTGTGAAGTCTAAGTTGCAATAGAGCTGTAAGAAGTTTTTGGTCACTGGCAAAGTTATGTAACTTTTCCAATTTCTTACTCATTTTGCAGTCATTTTGACCTTGGTAAAATGGATTCAAACTCTCTTCAAAGGCATTTAAGTACCTTTTTTTCAGTGCTATATTCAAAAACTCGGAAGTTAATATTCTCTCTGTATTTCATACCCTATATATTTATTTTTCTGATTCTCATTAATTTAATTAGATTGCAGTCCTCCTTTGCTCTTTATTGAGAGATCGCTTTGCAGGATTAATATGTTTTAACTTTGATGCCTATTGCTAGATGTGTATACTCATAGATATCTACTCAAAAGTGCCTGAAGTAAAGTATTCTCCTTTCCTCACCTACAGAGTTCCCAATACAGTCAGTGAAATTGCTAGGAGTTTTTGATAATCTACATCTCTAATGAGGAAGTCGTCTCTACTTCAATGGTACATAAAAGTGCTTTAGAACAGAGGTCAATGTCTTTTATCCCAATTTTGTTTTTGAGATCACCCAGCAGCCTAACAACCAGCCTGGATATAAAATTCAGTTCTCCAGCTCTTTGTAGTAGTCTGCACTGTGTAGCAAAGTTTTCAGGCATTTAGCCAACTGTCTTTTGAGGTGCTGCATCCACCTGTTTTGATACTAATCCATAAAAATAAATTCCATATGTAGCCCAAATGGTGGTCTTTCGGGTTCCCGAATTACAATGGCAATAATTAAAACGTTTGCTTTCATGTCACAGATGGTTAACTGTGGTAGATAATTGTATTCACTGCAATTATTTTGGACTAAAGTTTAGCAGTGAAAGATAAAAATCCAGTATGATTTTGTAACAGTGCAGAATATTTAATTGGTTTAACTGTACCTTAATTATTTCTAGGATCGAAAAGTAAAGGAAAATGGGAAATGGATTACAGGTCTGAAGGGATTATGGAGAGTTTTCAGGTTATTTACGTAGAGATGTGATGTGGTGGTCACTTTGGCATTTTTATCTTTGCATACAGTGTGGTAGGCTTTGGGCATGGCTTTGTAGTGGTTGTATTTGGGATATTTTTTGCAGAGTTATGGAAATGGGTAATGGAACTGGTTACTTTTGATCACGCATATTCAGACCATACCCTTTATAATATATAGCCGTGCACCTAAAGCCTTTGTATGATGCGTAGGTCGATACTTTTTAAAAACAGAATGAAAAATAGAGTATTTAAGTGATGTAATGATTGCACATGAAATGTAATGCAATTGTAATGATTTTGTTTGGTTGTTATAATAAGCCTAGTTGTTTCGGGCTGTATTTTGGTAGTATAAATACTCTGTGATAAAGCAATGTTTTATTACTTACTGAGTTTTACATTTTCATGCCATTTACGTGACATTTAGTCTCCAAACAGCATTACTTTTAAGTGCCATTGAAGATCATTTATTTTTAATAATATCCCAGTTCATAAATAAATTATAAAAGCTATGAGATGTACTTAAAATAGTTCAGTGTGTTTCTAAGTGCTTTTAATACATGCAGAAATTCTAGATATGCATGTGTATCTGTGCATGCATATCCCTGTATGTATATACAGGGAATTCTGTGCGTTCGCTGTTGGAAAAAAAAAAAAAAAGCATTTAAATTTTCAATCCTGAATTTCTGTTAATGTACAAAGTGTTTTCTAATGTCTTTTCTTGACTCATCTTAATTATAAATGTAGTCATTCTAAATTTTTCATGAGCTTGGGTGACTTTTCACTAGAGACTGATTTGCCTCCCTTTCATCGCTGTAAATCATGAAAAAACTTTGCACTATGAAGCTCAGTGGAAGACATTTCACTGTAAAATGCAGCAGAGATGAAGCAAGCACTTCTGCTTTTTTAAATTACACAGCCTGATCCTCTTCCTGTGGAAGCTCATGGGCATCTTCTCACTTCATTATTTTTTTTGTTTTCCTAAGCTTAAAATTAGGTCATGTGTAAGTAAAACTGATTAAGTTGTTTTGTGAGAGGAATATTCCCACTAAAAAGCTAAATTTAATCAAAATGCACTTCTTTAGTGAGGAAATGCTTATTTCTAAGAGGAATAACTAACATAAAATAAAACAGAGTGTGTTCAGTTTTGAATGACATTTCTGGGGAAAGTTGATGGGGAAATTGTGAAAAATTACTTTTCCATTTTTGAAGTTGAAGAAAATGTGCATGCAGTTGGGGATCTGCATCCTCCTTTCTAAACTTTTTTTTTCATTTGATATTTCAAAAAAGAAAGAAAGGCAGGAGAGACCAGCAATCTACACAGTTTCCCAGAGGCTGGCAGGGAGACTGAAGCAGCAAGTGAATGATGATCAGTTATACATTTATTTATTTTATGAAGTCTTTTCTTCTTCTTTCAAGGAGACGCCTAAGTATTGTGGAAGAAAAGAAGGCAGGCAATGGGTTTATAATTCCTCTTCTAATCAAAAATATTTGTACAGTGTTGAAAACACTCATATAGGAATTTGCAGAAGTTAATATTTTAGTCAATTATTTAGAGTTACCAATAGTGTGTTTCTTGGAGTCCTCCTTGGAGTCAGTTATGGATAATATTTTCATTATTCTAGGATTCTATAATTATTGTGAAATTGTGTGCTTTGGAAGTTAGTTTATAATTTTTTCTTCATTTTGTGACTTGCTTTTTGAGAACATTGTTTTCTTAATGGTTCCTAGCTCTATATAAACAGCAATTTGAGAACTGGTGATTGAGATTAGAATTAGGTTGGGAATAAAGTCAATAAAAAGATTTACAGATTGTAATGGTTTAATCCTAGCCAACAATAAGCATCACACAGCCACTTCACGCTCCTGCTGGCCCCAGTGGGATGGGGGGAGAGAATTGGAGGAAAAAGGTAAGAAAACTCATGGGTTGTGATAAGAACAGTTTAATGATTGAAATAAAGTAATAATACTAATACTCCTAAAAATAATGAATTGTAATGAAAAGGAAAACAAAAAAAAATGCAAGAAAAACAGTTGATGCAACTGATCACCACCTGCCGAGTCCTCCCAGTCCTCAAGCAGTGATCATGGCCCCTGGCCAAGTTCACTAGTTCATGTACTGAGCACAATGGTTTATGGTATGGAATATCCCTTTGGCCAGTTTGGGTCAGCTGTCCCGGCTGTGCCTCCTCTCGGCTTCTTGTAGAGCAGAAGCTGGGAGGGCAGGGGCAGCGTGAGAAGCTGAAAAAGTCCTTGGCTTAATGTAAAGATTGCCTGGCGACAACTAAAACATCAGTGTGTTAACAAGGTTGGTCTCTGCACAAAACCAAAACCACAGCCTCATACTAGCTACTGTGGAGAAAATTAACTCTGTCCCAGCCAAAACCAGCACACAGATCCAACAACTTGAAAATTTCCTTGAAACTCTCAAGTGTTTTTAAAAGAAAGTTGTCTTGAGTAGTGAGAGATTCCATCTGTCACTGGGAAAATGCAGCAAATAAAGCCCAAGATAGGAAGCAATTAAATATATTAGTGCTAACTGAAGGAAAGCCTAAATCCTGATTGTTTTCCACCTCCTCCTGGCTGAAGGGTTCATTTAATAGAGCCTCTTAGCAAGGAAAAGTTTGCTTGGTCAAGTCTAGATCCTGCTGTCTTTTTAGATCTTTCAAGAAATTGAGATGTTCTCCAGATCCAAACTTGCTTCTACAGTGGGTCCTGGTGGGAATGCTTGTGTTTGTGTCTTGCTCCAAGTCAGCTGAAGTTATTGAAGGGTTTTTTGGAGATGTCGGATATCAATAGCAAGGCATTGTGAAGTACATGTCACCAAATCTGAATTGACACAACACTTACTTGTTTTTTATTCTGTGCTTTCTTACATAAAGATGCCACAGGGAAGGATATTTTGTATGCATTTTGATGATGTGCAAATTGAGTCAAAGGCTGCAACAAATATGAGCCGGATAAATGAAAAGCTTCATTTATCAGTGATTCAGGAAATCTGCATCATTCGTGTGCTTCAAGGGTTACAAGTCAAGCAGTTTTTAGCAAGCTGTTAATCTGCTATGCTTGCTAGATAGTTACGGTTGCTTGTGATCCCAGGAGTTTCCAGCAAATGCTCCTACAATCTGATTAACAGGGTTCACGTATAAAGGGCGCTGGCCTGGGGACTGCCACGTCTTATTAATGGAAATGAATTTTGCATGCTGTGGCTGATATGTCTGTGTGTTAAGACTCGTTTCTTTTTCCATTTTCATCTTTTTTTTTCCTGTGTTGGGCTTGTTTGGGGTTTTTTTGGTTGGTTGGGTTTTTTTCTTTCAGAAATGTCTGTATACATTTCAACTGATTATATTACAGGTTTGAGGCTTTTCATTTTTACATATTGGTGTTATTTTTACTAAGAAACAGATTTATCAACAGCAGAAAAAAAAAAAAGAGAGAGAAATGGCATACATTTGTGTTCAGATTGAACCCGTTAGCTCTGATGGGATGCTTGATGAGTTCAGTTTAAGGACAAGGTGACTCGATCTGTTCTTGGCAGCAGTCCTCCTTTGAGTGGGAGGTTGGAGCAGGTGACCCCAGAGGTCCCTGCCAGCCAGCACTTCTGTGGTTCGGTGAATTGTCAACTTTTCGGTATAACTTTCCAGAATTAAGAGAATTAGTGGAGTTGATGTATCATCCCATCTTTTTAAGAAGCTGTAATGTATTCCACTGTGACATGAATACTGTTCTTTTTATAGCTGAAAGTATGGAAGAGAGGGCTTAGTCTTCTCTGAAAGCTGTTGCTTGTGGTATTTTTGGATTAATGTTGCTTTTTAAATGAAATGGGAGAGTGGAAGTAATCTCACATATTAGCCAGTATGCAAAGAATGTGCAGTGACTGGTCATCCACAGCTGCTGTTCTGTAGCATTTGCTGTTGAAGGGTTTTGGTGTCAGCAGATTGTAATTTTCTGAGTAATGTTACTTTGAAAACATCACTAGCTGCCTTGTACAAGAATGTGTACCTGGACGTGGGTATCCAGCCTCTTACAAGATCATCAACACACATTTAGCTGGTGGTATAAAGCTGAATTAGCACAAACCATCAGTCCTTCTGTTCATGCACAATTCCTGATTTAAATGGGAAGTGCTGAAATACCTCTAAGCATCAGTTGCATAGTTTACAGCCTACTTTGTTCTTGTTGTAATGCCCACTTTGCTTATCTTCTGTTGCTAGTGTCTCTAAATCACAAAGTACTACGGCGTAAACAATTTAAGCTCTAAGAGTTATGCACAAACCCTGGCCTAGCCCCGAAGAACAAGAAGGCTTATTGAAAGTTTTTTCATCTAAAGCAGCTGATCGATTTATTTTATATTGAAATACGTATCATGCTCCTCTCTAAAGTTGCTCTGTTCATGGTCAAGAAGTATTACATTTACTTCTTAAGAAATTGTTACAGTAACTTCATTAGTACAGTCTAACAGTATTAAAAGAACTGCTCAGAGTTCAGCCTAATAGTCTATGATAAATTCAGTGTATATAGAAGTTTAACTGTCAACTTTTAAGTGTCAAAAGTGACTATAACAGGCTGAGGTAGACAACTGAGAATTGAGGTAGTTTTTAGGATAATCAACTATCCATTAGAATAATGGACTGAAAAAAAAAAAAATAAAAAAAGACCTGGGGGACTACAGTCCAGTCAGTCTTACCTCTGTGCCTGGCAAGACTGTGGACCAGATCCTCGTGGAAACTGTGCTGAGGCACATGGAAAACAAGGAGATGATTGGTGATGGCCATATGGCTTCACTAAGGGCAAATCATGCCTGAAAAATTTGGTGGCCTTCTACAACAGGGTTACAGCAGTGGTGGACAAGGGAAGAGAAACAGACATCGTCTGCCTGGACTTGTGCAAAACCTTTGACACAGTCTTGCACGACATCTTGTGTCTAAATTGAAGAGACATGGATTTGATGGATGGGCCAGTTGGTAGAAAAGGAGTTGGCTGGATGGTTGTACTTAAAGAGTTGCCATCAATAGCTAGTGCCCAAGTGGAGACCAGTGATGAGTGGTGTTCTGCTGGGGTCAGTATTGGGACCGGTGCTGTGCTTTTTAACATCTTTGTCAGCAACATGGACAGTGTTGAGGAACGTGACTTTCCACCTCCACTCTCCTGAGACCCCACCTGAAGCGCTGTGTTCAGCTCTGGGGCCCCCAACATTAGAAGGATGTGAAAGCTGTTAGAGTGAGTCCAGAGGAGAACCACGAAGATGGTCATAGGGCTGGAGCACCTCCCCTGTGAAAACAGGCTGAGAGAGCTGGGGTTGTTCAACCTGGAGAAGAGAAGGCTCCAGGGAGACCTTTGAGCAACCCTCTAGTACCTGAAGAGGGGACCTACAAGAAACAGGAGAAGGACTTCTTACAAGGTGTCTGTAGGTGATAGGACCAAGGAGAAATGGCTTTAAACTGAGGGAAGATTCAGATTAGCTGTTAGGAAGAAATTTTTTCCTGTGAGGGTGGTGAGGCACTGGCACAGATTGCCCAGAGAAGCTGTGGATGCCCCATCCCTGGAGGTGTTCAAGGCCAGGCTGGATGAGGCTTTGAGCAACCTGGGCTAGTGGGAGGTGTCCCTGCCCATGGCAGGGGGGGGGAACTCTGTGATCTCTAAGGTCCCTTCCAGCCCAAACCATTCTTATTCTATGTCTTCTCTGGTTTATTTAATGTAGTATCCTCATCTTCATACATCTCTGCAAGGCCGAGAGATTTCCGTAAGTGATGATTGGGAGTTCATCAAAGGGAGGCTGAAGATAAAACCATAGGCTAAGCAGCTGTGCCTCTTCTTTCAAGGCTGTAGTCACAGTTGGGTAGGACTGGGCTGAAAACAGCATCGGATCTAGGTGCTTTTTATGACTTAAATCCAGAAGGGCTAACGTCAAAGTGTAAAATTGTCCTGGAAAACTACTGAAACCATATATATTACTGATAGATAGAGCTTTACATATGGATTTACTTCATCACAGATCTTAAACATGTTTGCAGAGTGAGTGATACTGAACTAAAGGAACAAATCAGTTTTTAATTTAAGGTGCTTCCGTACTGAGTTCAGTGCTGGCTTATGTGGAAAGGCTGGGTCAAGAGTGGCAGAACTGCCTAACAGAGAGGTATGCAGACAAAGCAGCAGAAAGAAGGGATGCTTCCTTTGAGTTTTATCCCCAGAAATCCACTGAGGATTCCTCTGTTGACCTGAACTAACACACCTTGGATTTTCTTTTAAAGAGAAATCATGAACTCATTTCGGCATGTAGGCATTGGCGGATCCAGGATGCTGAATGTCACACCATGTTGACTATGTGTGAAATAACACGTTGTGGTAAATTCGCAGGAATTGTACACCATGCCAAATTACACCTCCGGGCAGACTCAAATGACCAAACTCTGACATTTCTTAAACTTGACAGCTTATTTCAGTGGAGATGTAGAAAAAAAAAGGTCAAAGGACACCAAACATATTACCACTCCAGTCTTTGCCTATAGCTATAGCAACACTAAATCTTCTAATATTACATCTTATGGCAAATTAAGGTTTCCTTGTTTAGGTCCTAGAAACAGGAGTAATGTCTTGAAGGCTTTGTGGCC
>NW_010109872.1:0-15126 GCF_000699245.1 Pterocles gutturalis
ATGGAGCTTGTAAATCAACCTTCACTAAAGCATTTTTTTTTTCCCAATCAGACCAAGCAGGAGATGTTGCTAGTCGATCATGGTTTTCCTGCTTGAGAAAATTATGCTTTGGTTCACAGCCAATAAGTTATGTGACTGACCTGATTTATTATGCATCACTGCTACTTCAAAAGAGGAACAGCCTTAAACAAAAAAACAAAAGTTACATCAGTATAAATGACCTGTCTCTATTAAATGGTTAACAGAAATAATTACATTTACTAATTTTTAACTTGATATTTAATATTTACTGCTTTGTGTGAAAAAGAACTCTACTCTTAATGAACTTCAGGTAATTAACAAAATAACAGCTGAGGCTGTCTGCTCACACATTGCACACAGGAACAGAAGGCTTGTAAGAAAGCCTTCTCTCCAAGACTCAACTTTGCTTTTGAGAGATTCCCACAAACCCGGGAGCCCTTGAGACCCACAAGAGGTCACAGCCAGCTGCTCAAAACCCTTTAACACCCCATAGCTGAGTCTGGCCCGTTTCACAGCACAGTTACATCAGACTTTTGAGGAATTACAAAAATCACACCATTTAGTTCCTCAGGAAAAGATGTCAGGAGGTTTAGAAGAAAACAGCTGAAAAAGAGACAGTTCACAGGCACTTTATCTTTTCCCCTCCATTTTTATTATTTTTCTTTTCCCCAAGTAATCTCCATAGACCAAAGATCTCATGCAGTGCCACATTCTCCATGTCAGGAAGCTCCCCCCAGCTCAGGAAGTGCAGAACTTGCTGAGGGTAGGGTTTCTCAATACCAACTCATCAGTGGAAATGCACATCTTTAAAAAAAAATGCTGAAAAATCTTTTATATTATTCATTTACATAAACATGCACTAAAGATACTCTATTTAAATAATCTAGGCCATTCAGAGACAAAATCGATACTACTTTACATCCCATGAATCAATTTCAATACTATTACAGAAAAGAAACATCATCCTATAATTTACCCTATACAGCCTGGACACTAAAGACAAACATGAAGACAACATGACCAGAAACTCATCACAGGAGAAAGATTTGGTTTTCCTCAATCAGAACTTCTCCGGATTTAAATGGCCAAAAAAGTCAACTAAGTATCTTTTATCTGGATCATTTAATTATTTTTTTCTCAAGTTTTCTCCCCATCAATCTTTTTAAGACATGAAAAAGAATTGAAACAAATGTTTCTTCAAAATTATTTACTTACTGCAAAATTTCTAGTGCTTCAATCAAAATACATACAAGGAACAAATTAATATAAAACCCATCTGATTTCAGTTTGCAATCGTTTGCTCAATCATCAATGAAATGTAAAGCTTAGATGAAAATTTATTAATTTTTTTATTTAAAAAATTACTTAGTTCATTGTTTTAAACCAGAAATAGTTGCAAGTGAAGAAAAGTTCACTATTAAAATACTGCAGACCATCAGTGCTAGCAGTACATTCTCTTCTCTAGAGAATTACATCCACTTTGTTAAAAGGGAATCGCCTTCAGTTATTGCAACAAATCCAGTGTGGACAAGAATGCTGAGCTAGCAAAATGTCACTTAACTATTGCCACAACAAATTGGCAAGCAGCAAAAATCAGATTAATACCTTCAGAGGAGCCCTCAATAATCAATGCAATGAACAGCAAACCAATAAAGCATTTTAGTGTCCTTTCTCGGGATCATGCAGTTGATTAATTTACTAATAGATTTACACATAAGAAGTTATCCATGTATATTGCTGTCAATTTTTAATGGACGGTTCTCAGAAGTGCTTTGTGATTAACATCACACACCACTTTAGTTAAACAAGAAAGGCCATTAAACTCACTGTAAATAAAGTCTGATTTAATCTCTTTAGCAGTACACTAACATGCATAGAAGAAAACATTCTTAAACAATACTTGCCATGCTTAGAGGACCTTATCTGCACCACTCCATGATAACTGACAACAAACAGTTAATTCCTGGCATTCACTACATTCTTGGTCATATTCCCACTTCAAATTTCTGCTTCTGATAGCAGCAAGGCAACAAAGCAAATAGATCTTTTAAGTACCTTTTTTAACTCCTATATACTCCAATGTACAAGAATCAAAGACCTTCTACTGACTTAAAGTTCTGCGTACAATGCTAAAGAAGGATGCTACGAAAAATGAAAATGTAAGAATTTCTACTTTAAAGTTTATTTAAGAACTACAGCCACCTAGGACATTATGAAGTACACTAAGCATTACACTCCTCCACATCAGATTATCCCTAAATCACAGATACAAACATAACACATGTTCCTGACCAACCAAAAGGATGGGAACTCGTAAATTTATCAGCATTCAAACTGGCTGACTATTTCTTCAAGGGGCCCATCAGTTCTGAAGAGGCCAATGACACCTCCTCTCTCATTTCAATTTTACGTCCTAAGACCCCGACCTGCTCATGACTTGACTCAAGACCCCTCGGGAAGCAGAAGAATCAGGCAGCAGCTGAACCTCACCACCAGTAAGCTTCACAAGAAGGGGGTCGTTGGCTATAGCTCAAAGTTTAAAGAGATGCTGTCTACTTTCAGAAGAGACACTGAGAAGGCATCCTAAGGTCCCCAAACCCTTTAATTTCTGCTTTTTGTAGAGGACTCACACAAAATTGACTCAACTTTCCCAGTTTTGAAGCATAAATGACCAAGAAAACTTATGCCCACTAAGCCTTTCAGATCCTTCACAAGTCATCTACTGCTATGGATCACAAAATGCCATCAACTCAATGCACCAGAGGTAGTCAAGGCTATGCTTAGTTGAAGGGGCAAATTACAATCAGGTGACAGAATCACATTGATACTGAGTAACTTCTCACTACCCCCAGTAAAAAGGTATCCAGGTTTACCAGGCCTCTTCAACAGGTACATGTAAATGGGGAAAAAAACAAAAAGGCTGTTTGAGAATTGCCATTTCTTACCTATCATCACTACACGTATCACTTCCTGCTAAAGTGAGCAAAGCGGTCAGTCTGTGTTCTTACATGGGCCAGGGGTGCGGGAAGAGGAGGACTGCAGGGGAGATAACATCATCTTCACAGAACACTCTTTTTCCTCATAGCTGAATTTGTTTCTCATTTGTTGATAAAATTCACAGTTTTGGCACATTTCCTACAGCCTCAGTTGCCCCTACATCTCCAAGTGGCCCTCTGGCAAAACTTTCTACAGCGTTCACCTAGTAACCCCAAAATTTTTTTTCTTCTGCAGCAGACTCTGGCTTTCTGAGTACCAGATGGAAGTAGTGACATGCACAGCGTACACCACTTCTGGAAACCACTGCCAACACACACAGCGGTGTCTTGTTTGCTTGACAGTGTTGTCAGCAGAAATAACTTCAAAGTCTTTACAGGCTTCTTCCTCCTATCTGGATGAGACTCAAGATACTGAAGTTTCCACACGATACAAGACATCTACAACAAGACAGCGTATCTCTTTCACACGCTGCTACGACAGTTCTTAGACCCAAAGGAATTAGACTGGGGGTGGGATTCTCAGCAGAAAATGGTATTATTATTTTCCCCTTACTGGTCTGGCACAGCCCATTCCATTACCTGAAAATTTGCCACACCTCAGCTTATTCCTTTCTCTGTATGATTTTCATTCCCTGGATATATTTTTTTCTTAAAATACATGACAGATGCTTTAGTAAGCCAATCACAAATACTGCAAAAATTATGGTCTAGTACTATCAGGTCTCTCACCCAAAGGCAAGGAAACAGTTTACATCCTGGTTACCTTAAGTTTGACAAATTGCTGTGGGGGATTTTGACAACTAACACTAATACACAGATCAATATACCATTGGGTTACCTGGGGAGGTTACAAAGTGGTCTTTGCTTTTACTAGTTGAAGGGAAAGAAAAAAAATTCAAAACTACATGTTAAATGTAGTTCTAGAACAATTTTAAACTATTTACAGTAAGTTCTCCAGATTCTCTTGGCAATTCCTACCCAACTGAAGAAGCTCATGGGGAAATTCTCTTGATTAAAACTTCTGTGTCCCTTGAGCTGCTGTGGTGCAGAGCAAGAAAAATGTGTGTGTTGCTTGACTTTGCTTTCATTGTTTTTCAGTAACACCTAAGCTTTTAGGCATATAGCACTAGAATCTCTAGAAAGTTAAAAGATCACTGGAAATAGCACTGAACATCATTACTAACAACCACCAAAGCTTTACTTGACATGTATGCTACGCAAGTTTCGACAATTCTGCTTTAAAAGACTCTGGCATTCTAATCTTCTATCACTGTTTACAAGAAAATATGAATTCCACACATAGGTACAAACTCAAAATGAACACATTTTTTCTACCCAAACCTCTCATTCTATGATTACAGCATAGTGCCATCTGCTGTAACATTTGTTTATGTACAATTCTTCCAATCACCAAAATCACCAGTACTTCATGATAGTTATCTAAAAACTTCGAGCATAAGCAGTCCTACAATACACAATTTTGTCACTAGCATTTTATACAAAAATAAGATTGAGGACTGCATATTCCATTCTGCAACTATACAAAAGGCTACACAGATGTATGCTAACATACAGGTGCCTGTTGAATAAAGAAATCAAATGAGACCATAGGGAACCACTGCTTTTATTTCTCTCAGTAAAAAGCTGATTTTTAGGGTCACAGCTGGGGCTTACATCAATCTTCTTCAATTAAATATTAATATGCATTTTTAACTGCATTCCCTCATTAACAACAAATGATGCCACAGACTGCAAGAAACCTGCCAATTTGCAGAGTTCATTTTGCTCCAGCTTACAACGTCCATCATATATACCTATTTTTGTTTTTTTAAATATAGTTCTAGGGAAAAACAGGAAGTAGAAAACAAGTGTGTCCTTGGAGACAGCCAACAAAATGTTCACAATGAATCTTTGGGATAATATTTCTCAGCATAATTACTTCATCAGAGTCGGCACTGAAATGAATAATATACTGAGACGCACTTGCCTTATCTGCACATGTTCCCCCTCTATCCTTCCCTTATCAAATGAGCTATCAGATTCTCAAGGTCTCCCTTCCTTTTCCAATGAGGATTTTATCTTTCCTTGGAGACCCTAAATAGACTGGACTTTCAAGTGGCTAAAAAGTTTGCTTGGGCCTAGAGAACAGATATGTTACTTCTGCTTTTGCCACTAGAGAGACTTACAGGATTGCCTAGCAAGAGCCACAAAGACAGGAAAAAAGCCTGTGGTACCCTCTAGGTACCACTTATCCACATAAGCACACATTAAAAATATCTGAGGTCTCACAGTGCTTCGAAACCTCTCTCCCCACAACTCACTACCATGCAACAGCCGAGGGAACTCAGCCAGGATTTAACGCAGTGCCTCATGGCAGCAGCGGGGAGCTCCCCACAGCCACAGGGAGGGATGCCCCCGCAGCACCTGGGGCAAGAACAAGCACCTGGAGGCGTGCGGCAGCCTCCAGGCACAGAGCTCTGCTGCTGTGCTGCTACACCACCGAGACACTTTTTTTTTTTTTTTTAATATTGTTCCACACTTCTCTTCCTCCAACATGTTCTTATTCGTGCAACTGAGTACCACAACAGTGTTCATGTCGGTTTGTATTTTAAATTAGACATATAAACCCATTCTCAGGAGCATTTGGTCTCCTGAAAACTAATTTCTAAAAACATAACATCTTTCATAAAACAGATAGAGAGTTCAATCTACTGCTTTATGCATCTTCAGTTTCTTTATTACATGAACTGAAAGATGATGCATGTGCAGACACTTCACAGGAGGCTGTATCTCAGTATTTCAGCTACTACTTACGATTTAATCACAAGCAATTTTCTTATCAGATTAGGGGACCCTCTAGCTTACACTTTTACAGTCACAAAAACGCTGGAGAACATTGTTTGTGCTCAGAAACTGGAAGGCAAAGTTCAAATAGCAAAGAAATTAATTTTACTTTGTGATTTTTTTCAAATGCTTGGGTTTGGCAACACTGCAGATGGTTAATAACACCGCAGCTGAACTCTCTTTGACTATCTCAAAAATAGCAAGTGCATCTAGTCTCCCTTTTGGAAGAAGGAGGAAACGGAGTTCTCCAGTCTACACAGCAATAGCAGCAGTCACGGAAAAAAGAGATTTTGAGGTGATGAAAGAAACTACTGTCATATTAAATGTATCTGATTTTCCCACTGTGATATTTCATTGATTACAAAATGAACATGCAGAAAAATAACTATAGAAGGGTACAAATATTTAACCAGAGTCACACCAGTCCTACCAACCGTGAAATATATGCTGCTAAATTACTGATGCTGCTTGCAAACTAATCTTCTCCATAGAGAGAATTTTAGAGAAGCAAAACATTTCAAGTAGCTAATTTGCAAGTTAAACATGGAAAATAGATAAACCTCGATTATTCTGTTGAAAAATATCACAGTTAAGTCTTGCAAGTCTTGATGTACATTGTCTCAGCAAGAAGCAAAGGTTCTATGCCTCTTTTCAGCCAGCATCCGCAGAAGTTACACAGTCAAATGCCAACCACAACAGGAAATTCAATCGCAGTTTTGAAGATAGCCAGAAACTATTAACACTCCAGAAAATGCAGAGTACTTCCTTTGCTCTAAAAAACCCATAAATGAAAATTATAAAGATACACTTACAAAGTTGTGCCCTGATATCCCCTTTGGGCCTCAGAAGCATAATTTGAAATTTAAACTCATTTTTGTAAAATAAATTTATAAATTGACACATCATTTGAGAAGACAACTTTTCAAGTAAATCTGTTGAGAAAATACTACTGTTTCCTTCTGGAAGATAGAGTTTCTGTTAATTAAAGCCCTGTTGTGATTAAAATAATAATCCTATTTCTATCATTCTTATTTGTGTAATATAGCTACAAATATATTACCCACGGGTAACTCCCCAGGCTCTGGTTTCCCCCTACCTTTCTCCAAAGCCACCACAGAATCACTGAATGTTAGAGATTGGAAGGGACCTCGAAAGATCATCTAGTCCAATCCCCCTGCCGGAGCAGGAACACCTAGATCAGATCACACAGGAACGCATCCAGGCGGGCTTTGAATGTCTCCAGAGAAGGAGACTTCAGCTGCAGCAGAGCCCATAAGCCCAAGACACCCATCCCCTGGACACTATATTTTGCTCGGCTATCACCCTGAGTTACCCCTGCCTTCAGTCAGCTTATAAGAGTTTCAAAGGCAAAAGTACTAAATACTGATACCTTAACAGCACAGTTCATGTATGTATTAGCCACGTTTTTAGTTCTTCTGTGTTCCCACTCATTTTTGCAGGAAAACAGAACCGAACATAGCTGGACTCGTGAGACTATTCGAACATTAGTAGGGCTTGAGCATGAGCAAATCATGCTGACTCTCAAGCTCTTGAAAAAAAAGCAGCTTATTTCAATCAACAACTTGACATGACAAAATCTCTCTACTCTGAAACTGTGAAAATGTGATGGACGCACTTGACCCCCTTAATCAAACCAGCAGTACTTCAGTGCCAGCTCCAAAGGAGGTAAAGGGCCAAGAACTCCTCTAGTTTCAAGCTGTTCTCTTAAAACCCACAAAGGAACAATGTGACACAGCAAGCATCGATGCATATGAGCTTGGAACACTGATCGTGTGACCGACACATGAATAGCGGGTGGCTTTTCCAAGACTCCTTTATCAAGAAACAAAAGAAGTTGTGGGTGCAAGGACTCTCATGCATACCCTTCTATCACATGTAATTTGACTATGAGCCAAACACTTTTATCCTATAAATACGAGAGCCTAAGTGAGCCGTATTTGAGCCCTCCCTGCTAGGCAGCGTGGCTGCATGGCGGTGATCTCCCTTTGAGCTGGGACGCCTCTCAAGGTTGCTCCTCAAGGCAAAGAGACCTTTTACCAATAGTGGATCTCTGGATAAGTCCAACTTGAGTGCTCCATGACTTGCAGTTGGACTGCACATCAGGTAACTCGCCCCTTGAGCAGGGATGCCTCTCAAGGTTTGAAATTCCTTACCTGAGACTAAGAGATCCTTTACTTGCAACAGATCCTTGGTAAGTGACTGATAGCACGCTGAATCAATACTAATGCAACGTTACTAATCAGTGTAGTTACTCAGTGTTAACTATTTTAAACTTTGTGTAGATAATTCCATTAGACATAAACCATTGACCAAGTCTGAGACTAAGACTGGACTTAGCTACACCTAAGCTCCATAAAGAATTTAGAAAGGAAGGGGGTCCACTCTCAGCATCATGACTCAATGGGAGACTCCTCCTTCCACCTTTACATCTCAGGTCTCTATGTTAATAATTCTAACTCAATTCTAACTCAATTTTCCTTTGTATGTTTCTTCCATGCAGTAATTAATAAGGTGAACCTTGCCATCAAACTTATTGAACCTTGGTACACCACTGTTAACCTTTGTCAAATTCCATCTGGTCTACTGAACTCTGTCAAATTATTATTCTACCTCAATGAAACATATTGCTGCTTCTCTCTTTTGAGTGAGGTGCATTCCTCATCTGCGAGAAATTGGTGTAGTTGGCAGGATTCTATATCTGGATCCGCGACAGAAAAAAAAAATCACGTATATAGTGTGACAGCTGTAAAACCTGTCACACAGATTCACCTAAAAATAATATATTACTTCAGCAATCTGAATTGTCCTCCTTCATGGCTCGTACGTAATAATTAACCATTGGTGTCAACAAGTAATGCTACTACTTGAATTCAACCAATAGAGGAATCTGCTGATGAATGCTGTTAGTGTCAACAAGTAATGCTACTTCTTGAATTCAAGCAATAGAGGAATCTGCTGATGAATGCTGTTGGCAGTATATTTAGAAAGTTCATTTTTCAGATCCTTTGCACAGCAGGTTAATCCCACACCTCCATCATTCATTCAGTGAACAGACTAATAACAAATGCAGAACTCTCAAGCAGTTTCAGATGGCACATTAAGTGATAACTGTTTCCACTCAGGCATGACTGCAAAACATCCCCTAAAACTCTTCAGCTTGCACGACATAACAGTAGCTGAATTATGATTTTCTGAGGTTCTCATGCAAAACTTCATCGGTCCTTTTGGGGAGAAAAAAGGATAATCACAGGATCTGCTTTTTATTCTGTACTTTGTTTTTCCCCTTTTTTCCCTGTATGATCTGTTTCTCCCTACTGAAATTAAGGGAGTCAGCACGATGCAGTCAACTAATTCTGTTCAGATCATTAGCAACTGCAGCAGGAAACACACATTAAAAGTTGAACTAAAGAAAGAAATTGGTGTCTCTGTATTGTACAGAAAAAACTTTGGGGGACAACGCAGCACTTTCAGTGTTAGCTGAGCTGCTGCTTCAATTCTCTTAACAACCCCCTCACTTGAGGATGTTCTAAAACAGTCAAAAGTGGAAGATTTATGATTCTCCACTGTACACAATACTATTTGCTGAAATCTGTTAGCTTGAAAGTGGACTGCTCAGAAAAAAAATAAATGACAAATCATCATGATCAAACCTAAAGGAATCAGAACTCTGTTACCACACCAGAGGACTGGGTTTGAGTTTAGCATTTTTCATTTGGTTGGGGGTTTTTTGTTGTTTGTTGGGTTTCTGTTTTGTTTTTTGGGGTTTTTTTTAAAGAGAAAAACATCAACTCCCCAGTGCAATTTCAGTCCACCAAGTTGATTTTTCACCAAAATACTTGAATGACAACTTCTGATTAACTCCATGATTTAATGCCAAAATCTGTATGAACTTTGGGGGAAATATTCAGTAACACTCACAAAATGTAATTATAACAAGAGTCACTTTGCAGGGTAGCACAGGTAGCACATAGCTGGCATGGATTTGGCAATCGTGGTCTTGTCTTTCAGGCTCAGCCTTCAGAAACAACCCCTCTTGAGAAGTTGGTGCTGAGTGCCTTTGTGTTGCAGACAGCCCTGGGGATCCAGGCTGCCCATCCAGTCTCCAAGGAAAGACTATAAACCTGCAAAGGACAGTCACAATGCAGCCCCAGGGCCTGCTGGGGGGTCTGGGGCTGAATCAGGGGCCACCTCAACCCCATAGGGTTCCCATATAAAACTCATTCGCTTAGGCTTTCATCAAGAGGGAGTAAAATTCACTCTCAACACCTATTCCCAGAAATCTGCCCAGTATCAGTGAAAACTGTTTTCTCTCAAAAATATAAGGTTCTTTCTTTTCCATAAAATTTACTAAAACAGAGTCTATGGGAAAACAAACTTATCTAAATCAGGTCTATCAGTAATTCACTGGCAATAACACCGTGCATGCCAAGTAGTAATCTGTGTTTATTAACATGCACTTTTGGGTCAGAGGTGTCCAGGTTTAAATTTTATTGACGAGTGAAAGAGAAAACAGTCACTTGTATTTATAAGTAAGCAAAGTGGACCTTTAACATTTGAAATGGACCCTGCAGACTGCTTTTATCTTTCATTTTGACTGTCAGAGAACTTTCACAAGTGGTATTTCAATGCACTTTATTTACTCTAGT
Organism: Pterocles gutturalis; assembly: GCF_000699245.1. Classification (NCBI taxonomy): domain Eukaryota; kingdom Metazoa; phylum Chordata; class Aves; order Pterocliformes; family Pteroclidae; genus Pterocles; species Pterocles gutturalis. The sequence goes on from NW_010109872.1 coordinate 10,529, forward strand.
TCACTTTCAAAAGCTATTCTTTTTAATATAAATGTATGCTTAAGACAACACATAAATCAATGAGAAGTAACACTGTATTTTTTTTTCTTAAGAAAACTTCCTTTAAGACAGAAAGGGAAGAATTTTAAGCCCAATAAAATACCAGATTTGTACATTAGAGAAATCACTCTAAATGGAGTACCAGACAGCAAAAGCAAAGCTGCAATTTTATGCTATAAGTGCAAAAGTATTCCTGATTGATAGCTTATAAAGTGTTGTCCAGATGTGTATTAATACTACGCATAGCAATGACTTGCAGGCTTCACAACAGTTTCTTCATCCTGTTAAATCAGAATCTGCAGCCCCCAGCCCTCCAGGGTAACAACAGTGCCACAGATTTGTACCTTTCTATCTCTAACCAGATTAACTGCTTCTAATACTTATTTTGCATAGACAGACCAGAGCAAATCCAAAACCAAAAATTCTTTCAGTAGAGGATACCCCAAGACATTTATTTTCATTTTCATTTGGGCAACAGGCTGAAAATCCTCCTGCTTTGTACATCAAACCATTTTGCCAAAGGTGTCTATTTTTTTTAAATTAAGAAGCTTTTCATTAAGTATTTTGAGCAGCCTCAAAAATGACCATTGTAACTTGTAACAGCATCAAAAATATGAGTTTATGTTTGGAAGATTGTTGATATTTTTCTTGCTCAGTCTCCAAAACACTAAGATCTAAAGCTGAAAGTGAACTTCTTCCTTTATAAACCTTATAAAAATATCCCCAAGCAAAATATACGTACATACATAATCCTATCATACCTGTTTTGTTTTGGTTTTGTTGATAGTTTTACATAATCAGACAATCAGGATGCTGACAGTTTCTATTTTTAATCCTGCCAGACACCAGTGTGAAAAAAAAAGCATTTGAATTACTGATAACCCACTAGTGTCTTCTTGACTAAGACCAAGACAAGCTAAATCCTAGCTCCCCCCAAAGAACCTTCTTGTTTTTTCCAGTACAGTTACTAGAAAACATCATTGCTTTGAAATGTGATGGCAGCCTACACTCTGCTACTGAGCGCAAAAGAAACTGGAATGCATGGAATAACCTACATAAGACTGATACAGAATGGTGCAAGTTGTGCTGTAAGAACATGTTTTCATCCTTAACAAAGTACTGTAATGGGAATTAGTGAAAAGAGGAGACGGTTTTAGGAAGCAGAGAGAAGACCGAAACAGCAGTGCGGCACAGGGCACCCGGCGACTCCAGAGCGAAGACAGCTTTGTCCTCCACCCAGGCCAGCCCAGCATAGGGAACCAAGATCTGATTTTTCACTAAAAAAATTAAAATCCCTGTTTCATCAGTTTTGCCCTCTGCACAGTCAGCTGTTATCTCCTGTATTCAGCAACTGGAATATTTTAACTCTGATTAGCAGAGAAGCACTCTTGGTTTTGAGCCAAAACTGGATGGATGCTGTTGTAATACACATTATCCACACAACTGACTTAGCTGCAAGACTAAATTCCACTTTAATTACTAAAACTAGTACAATTTCACTGAAGACAGTTAGGAATCATCTCTATTGCCCAATGTGGAGTTTAGTTTGCATTTACAACATATCATCCAGACCTGATTACTCAGACTTCCACATTCCACTTTGGATTTGCCAGGGGCCTCCCAAATCATGTAACTGGCCATGGAAGTCACTCCAGGTAAGGAGACAGCTGGGAGCATCAAAGGACCCGAGCGCTTATTCTATAACTTGTTTTCTTAATCTATGGAAAATAAAAAAGTGCAGGAAAATAATTTTTTAAAAAAAGTTCCTTCACATATAATGGGAAAAGGGTGAAGAAGCAAACTATCAAACCACTCAAGTCAGCCTGATTCTCAACCTCCGTTTCACATTAATTTTCTCAGGCTGACCAAAAATCACACAAAACAAAGCAGCCAACAGACTGAAAGTCCAATTAAATTATACTCAGACAGTAACTGTTTCTATTCCCCACAGGTTATGCAAAAAGGGCTGGCCCATATGATTTTCATGGGTGTTTACTCTCTACTTTTCCATCAGTACTAAAGACGAAACTAGTGTCTGTCTACTTGACCCCCCATTCTGCACCAAGGCCCATTATCTGTATAGGTTCTGATTTCTTGTCACGTTGTAGAAACATCACAATTGGACGTTTCCTACCATTCTTCTCTTCCTGGGGACACTTGTCAGCAGATGCAAGTGTAGCAGACATTAAACTCGGAGAAAACCTTCCAAAGGAATCAGCATGTCAGTTTGCGGGGGGGTTTTTTTTTGTGTAAGATGAAAATGAAAAATTGTGACACTTAATATAAGCATTAATATGTACACACAGCACATGCATTACTCCATTCGGTGGTTAACTTTGATAATTGATGGGTTGGTTCTGATAAAATTAAAACCAACTGCCAAGCTCCTTCACATCCTGGTTTACCAGAATAAAGACAGACCATAATTATTTCTAAAGAACATTGCTTCACTCTCCAGAGCGAGGTTTCCACAAAGATACACTGTGGTAAGGCTGCTTCTTCAGCAAGGCATTCAGTAGACCTGCCTCTCTCAAGCCTCTTTTAAAACCTAATGAAAGAAACAGGACTACTCCTTTTTTTTTTTTTTTTGTCTGTATTTTTTTTAACACATTTAAAATTTTTGAATATATTTTATTCAACTGTGTAAGGGTTAGAGCACTTTCTAAGACAGGGGTCAATCCCCTACTCAGCAGAGCAGCGTTCCCAAAGAGAGCCCACAAAGTTACAGTGGGAGGGAGGGCACGCAGGCAGGCAGCAGGCAGGAAGGAGAAAAAGCCTATGGAAACAGCCCAGGCAAGAGGCACGTGTCACGCTCTCAGATCCACTTTGCTGCTCCATAAATCGTGTATTCTTCAAAGAGACAATACAAAGGGTGCAATTTGTAGCTTAGTGATAGGAGCACTCTGCTCAAAGAGTGGATACCTGAGACAAAACTCCCAGTACTCTATATAATTCACCCAACTGCCACTTAAAATCAAATAAATGAAGTCCTGAAGACCAGAACTGGAGACTTTTCTCCTCCAGCGGAATTCTCTAAAACACAAGATTAGAGGAGTTACACTCTTCCACACGTATTTTTTCTCTGTCTCTGTGTATCTTGAGTTTGTCCTGCACAACTTCACTACCAGGAGATAAGAATGACTCCGCTACAACCAAGCATCTCACTTTAGGGTAAAATCTCTTTTGTGAGCCCCTTGGGTTAACAAAGGCACTGAATCAAAGTTCCTTCTTTCAGAACAAGCATTCCAATAACGACATTCTATAAGTAACTTATATAATCTAATCAACATAAAAGTAAGGCCCTACCATCACCCAAGTTTTTGATGGAAATGGCAGCAGCTGTCATGTTTCATGCCAATAGTGTTAGACACCAAGAGAACGAGCCCACCACCTCAAGCCCCTCAAAAGGCCACAACCTGGCCAGCCAGCACACAGCTCAGATCAGTCACACAGATACTGGAAAGATTTTAATTAAACCTTTTATAATCAAAGCATGTGACAAATCAGACTAATTTCTGTAACATTTTCACTGAATTCCACAAGCTTATATATAGAGAAATAAGGCAAACATCAAGCAGCCCATTGCCACTTGCATCCCTTTCCACTTCATCATGTAACTTCCTACCTCAGAACTGCCAGATTTACAAGCCTGAAATAAAATGTAAAATATGTGCTAGAAATTATGATCATTAAAGAGTTGGAGAAAACATCAGTTATAATAACTAAGTCATCCCCTTACCATTAGAGTTTCAGAAACCTGTAATTTTTGCTGATGTCTTTGAAAGACTCTCAATCACAATCACCTTTTTGCCATCATGCATAAAATATCAACTGCAAACTAAAAGTTAAGCATGGGCCAGATGTCTGACATACATCAGTTTTTCAGTTTGTTTCACAAATCGTTTGACTGAATTTATGTGCTTAAGAAAAGATTCTTATGAATTTATTACAAAAGCAACATCTGTCTTGCCTTTTATTCTTATACTGACACCGGGACTGGTGTCCACATTTTCAAGTAAGTAGGTGTCTGTCCTGGTTTCAGCAGGGACAGAGTTAGCTTTCTTCATAGTAGCTAGTAAGAGGCTCTGTTTTGGATTTGTGATGAGAAGAAGGCTGATAACATCCTAATGTTTACAGTTGCTGCCAGGACAGTCAAGGACTTTTCAGCTTCTCTGCAGTGCCAGTGTCTGTGCAGGTGCAGGAGAAACCGGGAGGGAGCACAGACCCAACTACTAGCCTAGGATTCGACCGTAAGTTTAGGATTGAGACCCAAACTGGCCAATGGTATATTCCATATCATGCACGTCATGCCCAGAATACAGGTGAGCGTCTGTCCGGAAGTTCTCTCTCTTGCTCCAGGTCATCCCCCTTTGGGTCACCCTCTCTCAGGGTCATGTTGGTTTCTCAGACACTTGGGCTCTTATCTCTGTTCCGAGATTGTGGTTTTGGGACTCTCCCTGCTCTGGGATCCTTAGCCAGGAATGGGCTGAGCCTTGGTCATCGGGTGGTAAGCAGCTGGACTGTGTATCCCTCAGTTGTATATTTGTATATATTACTAT